>NW_022992085.1:70563-105563 GCF_902827175.1 Gymnodraco acuticeps
ATGCTCTTAACATCCCGATAGCAATGAATATTTTAAGTGCTTTGACAAAAAATCCATACAAAAATGTCATCAGTGGAAGCCGTGGTACTGTAAAAAGCACGACCAATCATTTTAGCCGGCCCGGCTAAAATAACTGGATGGCCTACCTGCCTGCCAGCCTTCCATCTGTGCACAAACTTATCTCGTGCCCTCATTGGTCATGTGCGCATTCGTGTGTGTTGGAGGAGGGGCTCTGTGAGGAAGTGGCCAGATTTCTTCCGGTTGTGTATTTTCATAATTCTAGCGCACTCGAGCTGGTTTCCTCAAAATTACCTACCCACCTTCAAAGATGAAATAGTAAAGATTCAAAGGCTTAATCTTCCAAGTAAAGGAACACAAGTATTTGCAACAAAATGTATTTCAAGTACAGAAAATAAAAGCACTCATTATGCAGTATGGCTCATTTCAGATTCAAATATATGTTAATTATTTTATCATAATTTAAAATGCATAAATGTCAATGTTGCACATGGTAAAAGTGGAGATCAATCGAAGAAACTTGATATACTGCTGGGCAGCTTAACCTATAACTACACGTATTGATTCATTAGTTGATTAGTAGTCTGATTATTGATATACATCGGCAAAGTACCTAGCTGTAAAATGAATGTAGTGGATAAATAGTCAAGAATATGCCTCCAAAATGTTAGTGAAGCAAAACTATAAAGTAGCATAAAGGGAAAAACACTCAATTGAAGTTTCCTCAAATGTGTACTGAAGGATAATACTTGATAAGAAGTACTTACCATCGATTGCTGTATATACTGTATATGGAGTTGTAGTTTTGGCAACCTTAAACCCCAAGTCCAATGCAACAGACAATTTACTTAAGAAGTAGAAAGAAAGAAGAATAACTAAACACGAGTAAAAATATCAATTTCCATAGTAAGATATCATGTTATCGATCCATCATTTCAACTATCCATCCATCTACAGATTCTGTCACGATGTATTAACTGCACCTTTGTCTGAATTGTACCGACCCTGTAGTTTGTATTGGCTCTTTATAATAAAAAAGTCCAAGAGGAAGGTATCTAAATAGTACATTGTAAAATAACTGTGCTGTGCTGTACATTATATTTCCTCCAAGCAGGTATATGTGACATTTTGAGATAAATCCATTTGGACCCTCTCTTTTTGAAGTAAGAATCCAAACCCAAAATGATCCTCAGACACCTTCATTGCAGCGATCACAAGACAATCTTTATAAATATCTGCTGGCTCCTCTAAGCGCGGAATGCACCTGAGAAATAGCCTCATGAAACATGTAACGTGTTTCTCTCTGCCTGTGACTCCTACAGCTCCCATTAAGCTTCCAAAGGCAGTCAATATCTGCCGTCTGAACCATTTGATTCACTTTGGAGCTCACAATCTCACCTTGCACCACTCTCAGTCACGCTGGGTTTTGTCTAGTTGCCTCCGTGCTGACTGTGACCACCCGGCTGAGGAAAACACAAAGCTTTCCGACAGAGAGATTTATACACAACGTGTCTGTTCTCTCCCCTAGACATTCATTTATAAAACTTCAACATCCCAGACAATCAAAGCTTTGATTTGACATGTTAATAGTCTCTTTTCGAATATACAACGGGTACAAGAGATGTTTATACATGGACTAAAATGAGAACAAGAGGGTTGGTTGAAGACACAGAGATGTTATACGTGGCTAATAGAAACAGCACCACAGTTTAAGGATACATAATCTGTCTTGATATGATGGATGGCATGTATGGAGTTACATAACAGATGGCAGCAAGCGCCCCGTAACTGCGAGGCGGCTTTGTTTCCTCGCAGTTGTTTCCTTGAGGACAAATCAATAGCCAACAGGTCTATTTCTCTGTCTCAAAGCACAAATCCTATCACCCCCAGACTGAGACTGTAATACTCTGACACGTGCCACAACTTAGTCTATGACTCATTGAAGGAGCCTGAAAAAGCCCCGTCTTTCCCTCTTCCTAGTCAAATAATTTTCAGAAGGTTTTTGGTTAATAGAGATCAATCAGAGCTGGATTTAAATGGGTTGGCAATTTAAGATGGGGATTAGTTTCTTCATTTCCTTAATACCCTTAGAAACTCAGACATGGAGGAATTATATCATTATAAATGGATGACTTCCTAAATATATATTGGATCAAGTACAGGGTGGAGGTGGTGAGAGGATTTATATGTTAGTTCAGCCCTTCATAGTAAAGTGAAATGCCTTTTGTGTGAAATGGGTAATAAAGGTGTGTTCGGTCAAATGCAAAAGGAAAACATCCCGGTGTCATCACTTCATTTTCTAACTAAAATCAATGAGTAGAGCCAGTGTAATAACACACTGAAGTCTTAAGATCACACATGGGAGCTAAAACAGAAATATTAGCTAGCTTATTTCATCAATGAATCCTCGGTTACATAGATTTTCGATAAAATAAATTGCAGATTTAATAAAAATAGGACAAGCAATACAATCCAACAAATAGAGGTTAGTCTTATTTGTTTAGTTTAGTAATAATATCTGGTATAGATTTGGAGTCACTTGGGCATGACATGGAAGCTCTTAGAAGAAAAGTGAAAAAAAGGTGGGCCACATAATACACAATAAATATATTTTCCACCAACATTTTTTACTATTATAGGAAAGTTGACAAGGCGGTATAGAAAATATTATTTTCTGTCATTCAAACAATAACTTATGTAGGGTTACCTAAGCAGAACCATGTGTTTATGAGGCTCTGAATGTCGACAGTCTGGGAAAACTCAGCAAGAAGAAGAATTGATGTTGAATATCCAACAAAAAAACTGACTTCACTGAATTATGAAAGTTATGAATGAGAAAAGTAATAGCCATCGATTCCCGACCGAGCTGAACGTTTTGATGAACGGAGTTTGTGCGATGTTCAATGCGGGAGGAGAAGCGCGGCAAAATAAGTCGACGGAATAATAATACACTTTTCGTCCGTAGAATAACATATAGTGGGAATGCTGTTATCAGCATTCCCACTATATGTCTATATATATCCCCCTAAATTAATGTTGAATATGAACTGACTTCACTGTGGTTGTTTTGTGATGCATCTTCGGTGTCTTATGTATGCTTTTCCATGGGCTTTTAATGATTATATGACTTGCATTTGGTGCTACAACAGTCATTAAATTAAACTGCAGGCATTGTTGATGTATTATCGGATGCAAATTAAGCATCCCCGATGTTTGTAAAGGTTGGATGGGTTGTAATTAAATCGAGGTGGTGCTTAGGGGAGGACCTTAAAAGCCCCAGGTCCCACGGTACTTTATTACGACCTTGATGGGAGCATCATTTTGTTTTTTATATTAAATAAATCTCGATCTCTATTAATGGTTTAACATAATCTCAAAAAAGCAGCTGCCACCTTTAATATATGCTACATCATAAAAGGGGGTAAAGTTCAGTCAAGTATTTACCTCTGATGTATTTCAAGTTCAGCATCACATGAAGATATCCTACTGATAAGTGAATTACAATTAAACACTGACTGTGGAAGTGCACAACTTGGTCAGTTCATCAACGTAGTTCTTCAGTTCATAATTAACGTGTGTTGTGATATTGAACATCTCCAACACGCCTGGCTGTGTGACTCGGCGCCGTGTAATTACTTTGATTAGGGCGAACAGTCAGACATCTTACCTCAAACATATCAGGGCTACAACATCAGCCAATCTTATTCACTTTGAAAAACATATTTGGAATATGAAGTGGGGTGTTAAAATTAAAGTAAATCTGTAACCACAAAGTTGGTGCCTGTATCCTGTTCACATTTACTTTAAAGAGGCCCTAATATGCTTTTTGGGGTTTTCCCTTTCCTGTAGTGGGTTATACAGTATAGGTTTTAGTGCATGTAAACGGTCTGCAAAAGCTAAAATCCATGTGTTACCTCCAGAGGGGGTTTATCTCCCACACACTCCCCCCTGCCTGAAACACCTCCATTGGACTCCTTTGTTACTTATGTACCATAGTGACATCACTATGTAACACTCAACCTTCTATTGGCTAGCACTCCAACACATTGTACGTGATAGGCTAAGGGGCGGGACATCTCTAAGCGGATGACCAATCACAGCAAAGCCGGCCAGCTAACCAATCAGAGCAGACTGGGCTCTGGTTTCAGACAGAGGGTGAAAAGAGGTAGTATGAACACAAATAAAGAATATTTGAAGGTTGTAAACATGTCCCAGTACAGGCACAAAATACAAATATAAACCTGAAAATGAACATAATATGTGCTCTTTGATAAATGTTTAGAGATATTTTCAGTATTTGTTTTGTTTGCCATAAAGACTTTGAGATAACAGGTGAGTGTATTTCTGTTTCCAAGATCTAAAGAAAATATTAAAAACTCTCGGGAGTTCTTTTTGTACTTCCTTCTCCAATAATTGTATTTCAGTCAGACAACTCACGTGTTCCTTTAACATGTTTATTAGAAGCAGCATATAGTTGAGTTTGGCGACTAGGCTCGGGCCTCATCACTCCATAGATATACATAGCACGATGAGTGATGATCAAATAACTAACCCCCGAGCCTACAGGTGGAAGCTGGGGTGGTGGTGGGGTGGTGGTGGGGCAGCGAGCAGCAGCGACCTAGAGGTTGCTGCGGCAATAGCAGCAGCAAGCAATGCATGGAGAGAGATCTGCAGGTTCAATAGAGCGGCTTATTAAGGAGACTCTGTTTGGTTGGTTGTAGAGTAGCAAGGGGCGTTATGTATGAATGCAGCATAAGTGCTCGAGTTGACTGCCTGAACTAGCTCGCAGGCTTCGCCTCATATATTTCCACCTACTTCGGGCGGGTCTAGCAATTCTTAATTAATAAGAGGAAACACTGTGATTCGGATCCGGTTTATTATCCTAAAATATTGCAGAATGATTGTAAAGCACAGCTTACCATGGGCGGATCCTAATTACAACCCTGATCTCATATCGGAATGTTGTTGTGGGTGACTCAGCGTCAAGCCTTGAAAAAATTGATTGTTCCGTATTTCTCCTAATTACAACAGCTGTGATCAATTTTGCCTTTGTTGTTGTGTCCAATTACTTCCTTGACCAAATCCCAGCAGTCCTCCTGCAGCACAGCTCAGCAAACGAGCTGTTGCCGAATATCGTCTGGAACATTTATCCAGAGGTTTACCGTGCTGTAAACATATTTAATACCAACTCATTAGCAACATTTAATCCCACATTTATCCATATAATTTGGCTTCCAATCTCGAATGATAATAAGATACTAATTGTGGTTTTATACATGCTTTTGCTGTTGTACTTTAATCTGTCATTAAAGCATGCAGTAAACACAACTCCCTTGTTCCTCATACTTTACCTGTTAAAGTACAAGAGTGTGCACTGCAGTGCTATACTCTGCTCTTATGGAAAACATATCTATCATTCTCGAACCACGGGGCGAATAATTGACCAATTATTCAGTAAAAGGAAGTGTACATTCTGCATAATGTCAGGTTTCTAACACACAGCGGATTGACAGTGCAGTAAAAGCTCTATTTGTGTAGTATGCCTGGGTTGCTTGGGTTTTAATATTAAAGTAATTGGCCAGGTTGTTTTCTGCTGTGAAATTCAGCGGCATGGGCCAAAAAGTAACTTCCTGTGGAGCAACGAAGAAGATGAGAAGTGATTATGCGAGGCAGCGGTGAATAGTATTTGATGATACAAATCTACATCTGGCACTAAGACAAAGCAAACAGCGACTAGTTTACTGATGCAATTAATCTCCATAATCTTTGCCTATTCAATAAGAGTGCTAATAAAGAAAAAGATGCAGGTCTGTTAGGACACAGGTGCTGTTTTTAATTTTGATTACTTGCTTTGTTATTACTTTCAAAACTGTCGTCAAAGTGTGCCGTAAGGTAAATTAGCACTTTTCCTGTGATTAACTTGGCCTTCATCAGTCATACTATTGAAATGCCTCGAGAAATTCCCTTATGGTGAGAATGTATACACACACACACACACACACACACACACACACACACACACACACACACACACACACACACACACACACACACACACACACACACACACACCACACACACACACACACACACACACACACACAACACACACACACACACACACACACACACACACCACACACACACACACACACACACACACACACACACACACTTAAAGTAGTGGACAAAGACATTTTCCCAATTTGAATTTCAAATGAAAGTCTGCCTATTTTATCGATCTCATCTTATCTCAAATTAGTAAGACCTCTAGGCCAACAACACAAAACGATAGAAGAAATGTCTCTATGAGTGTTGTTATGTATACCCTGAAAAAGGAAATAATGACATGAGCAAGAAAAGAGAAAGTTCCATTTTCTTAAAAGTTGTTCTCCGAGGTCAGGACTCATTAAATAATGAATTATGCTAATAAATGTAGTTCTCTCAGCTGTTGAAAATGTGAAATTTCACATTATCTCACCCTGCTCCAAAGTGTTCATCATTGAATTGAAGTGGCCTTCAATGCTTATTTTCACATTCATTTTAGTATTTAGTATCTCTACTGTGACATGTCTACATGCTTTAATGTTAATTATTATATGTACAGCACTTTGGCTCGACCAAAAATCGTATTAAAAATGTGCTATATAAATAAATAAAACTTGATTTGATTTGATTTGTGCTGCAGCACCTCTTTTCACCCTCTGTCTGAAACCAGAGCCCAGTCTGCTCTGATTGGTTAGCTGGCCGGCTCTGTTGGGATTGGTCAACCACCTAGTATGTCCATAAGAGCATAATAGGTCCTCTTAAATGACAATTGAAATTATATTTTTACACTGATCAACAGAAAACAACCCATTGATGTCAAGGTGAAACAAGAACTCTAGAGTCATCTTAAAAATGTACAGATATAAATTACAAATGCATGTATTGAATTTAATATCTGGATTTGAGTCCCGGACTTCGAGTCGTGGCTGAACCTGTCTCTGCGGTCCTGCCTGACTCTCATCATACTGCTTCCCTGATGGCTCCCACAGGACTGTTGACATCCTCGTGGATTCATCTTCTTATTACAGACACATGCATTTCCTAACATTCGGTCTATATGCTGTAAAATGTATTATCTCTTCGATTTACACACGGCATCTATTGCACGTCTGTCCGTCCTGGGAGAGGGGATCCCTCCTCTGTTGCTCTCCCTGAGGTTTCTCTCCCATGTTCCCCCGTAAACTGTGGGTTTTCTCTGGAAGTTTTTCCTTGTACGATGTGAGGGTCTAAGGACAGAGGGTGTTGTGTCGTCATACTGATATTCTGTACAAACTGTGAAGTCCACTGAGACAAATGTAACATGTGTGATATTGGGCTACAGTATATCAATAAACATTGATTGATTGAATATGGCACACCAATATCATCACTGTTGCATCCATTTGGTTTTCGAAGTCACAGAATCGGTAAAGAGGAGATCACCTGTGTGGAATTGTTTGTAGTGGCGATACACATGTACCTGGAAGGTGTTTAAAAGCCGAGGCTTCACAGGAATGGCTTGACAACAACAAAAGTCCTGGAGGGACTGAGTCAGATCCGAGCCAGATGAGAATCATAGCTGGACTCTAAACAGATCGTCTCTCACCGTTCCTGATGCATCCGGACAGAGCTTGGGCAGTATTGCAGAGAACTGGGATATTTCTGTGCCAAAACAAGCTGTATTTACTGCCAGAGGTGCCTCAATTCATTATTAAATTGGATAAGTTGAATATAGAGTCCGAAAGAAGTATGCAGATGTTATACTTAAGTAAAATAGCAATACAAGAATGAAAAACGACTGCGTTAGTCCTTCATACTTAAGTGAAAGTACAAAATATATCTAAAGTACCAAAAGTAAAAGTACATGTTTGCACAATGGCTAATTTCAGAGTCATATATGTTACTGGATTATGCTTATTAATGCATTAATGCATTAATCACAACTGGTCAATTTGAAGCAACATTAACTTACTTCGTATACTGCTCCTGAATATCTTTGAGCTATAGCATGTCAGTTTGTTTTATATAATTGATTTATATTTTGTATTTGCTAATAATTATGAATCTGTAAAGTAACTAAAGATGTCAGATGGAGTACAAAGTATAATTTGCTACCAAAACGTAGTGGAGTAGAAGTTTAAAGTTGCATTAATGTAATACCTAGGAAAAGTAGTAGTGAATATATATGCATAGAGAAATTGGTTTCCACTTTTAATAAAAAGGCTCTTATTCTGTTCTTCAGTGCAAAAGAAAATCTCATTACATTTACTTTTCATTAAAACATATCTGAAGGGGGGTAAATACTTGTTATGGACACTTCAGCTGCAGCTATTCTAACTTTGAGTGTTTGCAAAGCTTTTTTTCCTCCAACATACCCTCACAACGACAACTGGCTCATCTGAAGCATGTGGATGAGAGGAATAACAATCGAGCGCTCATTACCTTGAGGCTGGTAATTGTGAGAGGATGACAACAGGTTGGCCAGCATTAAAGCTCATCTTCCTCTGGCTAGTTCAACACCTGCCTACTGGCCACCAGCCTAATTCTTTTCTGACGGCCTCAGCAGGAATGATTGATGCCCGAAGGCTTTTGACGGTTGGTGTGTGTTTCATTGCCAAGCTGCTCCATCCATACAGTGCTCCCTCTTGAAACTCATTTACAGCCCACCCTGTCACTGCACACACTGCTTGCTTGATGTTTTGCCCTTATAGGCTTACCGGACACACACACTCTTTCCTGATAAGCCGGGACTGTGTGGTGCTGATAACATTTGGGAAAGTCCAATCACCTTTTGGGGGATTTCTGAGGCAATGTAGGTTGAGTAATCTGTAAATCTTTGTTGTTTCGCTAATGCTGCACAACGGTTATGCTGACAAACGAGTGGTGCAGTAATGAGTCCTAAAGACTAAGCACTTGTCCCTTGTAATGTTTTTTTTTGTATGTGTTTGTAGAAGCCTGAAATAAGTTGGTTAACACTAACTTAAAAGATTTTCAACGACATAATCTACATCCGTAAATACCCCACTCGTGAATGTCCTTCTGTCACAAAAACGGGGGATGCTAACGACGAGTGACTATGAGAAAACTAAACGTCATCACACCAACATGAGTTGCCTTCAGGTGAGCAGTGGAGATGATGCGCATGAGACTCATGCAGATTGTTTATAGCATTATGTTAGCTTTTAATTTCTGCAGATTGCATTTACGCTTCAAAAAATCAGGAGATTATCCTGATGAACGTGGGTTGGCTTGTAAAGTTTATTTTCTGCAATATACCGAAATCTAAATAGGAGCCTTTGCAATGCTCATTTCCAGGGTCAAACCTTCCAAAAAACTGTCATCACTGCAAATACCCTGCCTCAAATCAGGCAGTATAGTTGACAGGACACTTGTGTTTATATTGCTCAAAATGTCTGTTTCTTTGCCATGAAAGAGTAAATCCCATTTCACGTTCACCTCTACTACGTCTAGTCCCTCCTCACACCTATCATAAGACCACTTATATGGACAGACTTAAGCTTTTTCTCCTTTGTTTGGTGTCGATAATCGTTGCCTTGTGTATGATGACCTGAATTCATTGCGTTGTACTGAACTCTATATGCCACACACACACACACACACACACACACACACACACACACACACACACACACACACACACACACACACACACACACACACACACACACACACCACACACACACACACACACACACACACACACACACACACACACACACACACACACACACACACACACACACACACACACACACACACACACACACACACACACACACCTCTTTCAGCTCCAAAGAATTGTAAGCCTCCCAATGTCCTGATACTATTGCATTTTTCATTGGTATTTTAAGCAAAGACTTGTGAGGTCTTAGAAGTCAGCTGGCATTAATTCCTCTGAGGCAGAGGGATTCAGCTTCTCCCTGCAAAGAGGCTTAAAAGAAAGTTCTCTTGCTTAATTTCCCATTTCTCACGTATATTTTTAGATTCCTTAGTGGACAGGAGAACAATCGGTAACTGAGTTTGTTCTGTTTAATGTCCAATAATTGGTTTAGTAAAATACCTTATTGAGATGCTTTGTTCTCCCATTTGCAAAATATGAAATAATCTGACAGAGAAGTTGATTAATTGTTTCAATATTTCCATGGTTGAGGGCAATGGACTGTCAGGGGTACATAATACATCAAGGAAAGAAGAAATACTGAGATCATTAATGCTGCTTTGTGGAAAAAACATGACATTTAATGCATCTTTTTCAAACTGCCATGATAGCCAGCTGTATACATGAGTGATTGAATATCCACACAACTGAGCGATTTATGCGTTAAATGAAACCAGAAGCATACATGAACTGAAATAATCTTAATGTACATAAGCTGTGGTATCAGGGGCCAAGGTTGTAAGTCCATTAGATATGCTTCTCCATTCGCATCACATTTATTCTGGCCAGTTTGGAGATCCAGCGATTAGCATGTGTGATACTGTGGGATGACGTTTGAACAAAACCAACTTTTGGTACAGGGCAATGGCGGCCGTCTGTGGCGAGCTGCCATCCAGAACCAGTCGTCCGTATCCTCGCTCTTTGCAGAAATCAAGGGCCTTCCTCGTCAGCTGTGAAGCGAGGTTTTTGCGGCGCCACGGGAACACCACGACCATGTGGGACAACTCGCCGAAACTCCCATCACCGGCATCTTGAACGAGCTCGGATCCTCCTCCCATCGCTCCTCCGTTCCACTCATCAAACCTCTCCTCTTCCTCTGCTGCCCTTTCCCCCTTCACCGCCACCATCCCCACCACCTTGGGCTGGCCGTCTACGTCTACCTCTGCCACCCAGAAACCGTTATCTGGGTTTTCCAGGTAGTTGGCTCGAATGTCGGACAGATCTGTGCTCAGCCTCCTGGTCAGGTAGCCTTGGTAGATCTCGTGGCAGCAGTAATAAAGGAGGCCGGCCCAAGCACTGCCAAAGAGTAAAGCTTGGAAGTAGGAGCTGCCGCCCAACACATAGCCGGCCATGCAGATGCTCAGAGCAACGCCAACATGGTCTGGGTGGCTCAGGGCCTTGAAGAAAGCCGGGTACACGTACTCAATAACCCCGTCGCGAAAGAGCGACATTACCACGTGTTCATCGGAGGGTCCATATTCCCTGATGGAGAACTGAACTGTGTTTTAGAGAGAGAGAGAGAGAGAGAAAAGGGGAGCTCAGTGAGACTAATCTGCCTCTTGCTACAATAACACATTCCTGCAGGATTTCACAATAGCCTCAGTTACGCTCACCTAACTTCATTATGAAAAGGAACACAATAAAATCAATATAAAATCCAAGCCTTTTCATTTCTTATTTAACTCGATTCCACATGAACATAAGGCCTGGCATTTGAAGGTGAACATCACAATCAAAAATGATTTATTATAAGCTTTGTTTATCTTAAGATTTAAAGAGTGGTAATCATTGTTAGATGCTATTAAGTCTCAAAAGCACAATAAAACCAAAGCAAGGTGAGAACACTGCAACAAACAAAAGCTCTTTGTTTCAGTGAAGTGTGTCATATAGGCATGTTAGTAGTGCCATTCATCTATATTCTAGCTGTCTTCTTAGTGCTCTAGTTCATAATCAACTCAACTACTTGAGAGAAACAGGTATAAAATATTAAGATAATCAGAACATCAACTTACAGTTATTTTTCTGGGCCATGCCGACTCTCTCCCTCTCGTCTCTCGCTCACTCTGAAAGACTTAACGCTGCTGAAACCTGAACTTAAGCTACAGATTGTGATAATCAGCCACACACACACACACACACACACACCACACACACACACACACCACACACACACACACACACACACACACACACACACACACACACACACACACACACACACACACACACACAACACACACACACACACACACACACACACACACAACACACACACACACAACACACACACACACACACACACAGGGAAAACTTGTGGACCTTAAATGACTTTGAAGTAGAACTGCTACTGATATGAATATTGATTACATAAGAAATGTAACACTTGGATTAAGATGACAGTGATTTGAGGAAGCATGCTTTCTATTTAATGGAAATCCACACTGTGTTGCTTTGATTATGAAACTTAGTATACGTCTTAAAAACTGAATTAGCTCAGTAAGCGGAGAAAACAACTACTTTATTGGATTTGTCAATGAAGATGAGCATCCTGAATAAATTAAGTCAGAATTGAGCTGAAAGTGAATAAAGGGCTCATTCAAGCAGACTAAAATGTTCTTATTGACCTCTTTTTTAGTGCTTTAGTTCTGGCATTCTCTCAGGAAACTGCTGTCCTCAGGAATATAAGGTGAAAGTAAAATTAATATTGTCTGGCCCCCTGACACCAAAGTGTCCTATGGCGGCGGTGGACAGTGTCTTGTGCAATAACCCGGGAGCCCTTTGACATGATTACATTTCCTTGGCAGGAGAAAGGCCTTTACACCTGTTTAAATCAATAGTGCTGCCTCATGAATCTCTGAGTGCTAGAAGGTCAGCAACCCTGGAAGTTTCTCACACCTCTTCACAGCCACAACATGAAGTCTGAATCCTGCAAAAACAAACCCTTTCAAAACCACTCACAAAATCTAATCACAATTAAAACAGTCATCACAGAGAGCGGATGATTACAGCAACCACAATAAAACCTCAACGTTTGTGATTAATCGGGAAACTTTAGCGCGTTAAGAAAAATGTACGCTAAATATTACCAACTTTAACCCGAACGTCCTCCTTTGATTCCAGCGCAGATTTTTGCCATGAATTGCATGCCAGTGAAAAAGCAAATAAAACACAGGAATTTGTACTCAATGTGTTGCACTGACTGGAGGCAATTGGACTTCAGTAAGAACCATCACTATATTGGTGTAACACAGTGGCGGTTCTAGACCAATTTGACTGGGGGGGCCACTGGGGGGCCAGCTATTTTCTGAGAGGGGCACAATAAATGCAGGACGAAAAAGAGAACTAGACTAGTTATAGTACAATTTTTGCACTAACACCATATCATATTTATATAAAAATAAAGGCAATGAACAGTTACATCTCTACTTTACATCTACAATTACACGGATACAATAGTTTAAATCACCTTCAATTATCGTGGTAGTCTCTCGAAACGTAGGTTTCAATCAGTCTTTCTTGGATGCAACAGCCTCTGATGATCCGAGATGAAAAGTGTTTTCGCGCGCTTCAGCCGGACAGTGAAAGTGAGTGCACCTCTCTAATGGGTCCTGAGTGCACCGCTCTAATGGGTCCGACTAGAATGACGAATAACGTTAGTTCCGCCTATTCTGTCATTCAATAAATCGTGTAATAAATCATACATTTTTCATTTTTTTCACTTTTCATTTTTAGGGGGGCCACAGGGGGGTCAGAGGTCAGTGTTAGGGGGGCACTGGTCCCCCCTGGCCCCCCCTAGAACCGCCCCTGGTGTAACAGCAACCTAATCCGTGACAATTTCTTTATAACAAAACCACATGTGTGTTTGTTTTATTTCCCACAGAAAAACAGGTAAATACTACTGGTCTGTTCTGACAAACGTTCTACTGTAAAGTTACAATGGCATCTTTCTATATACTGTAAGGATGGACGAACTACATTTCTGTAACATGATTTAATTTTGAATTGAAAAAAAAAGCAGCTCAAGGTTAAATACAAATATTTCAAATGCACAAAGGGACTGGAGCACACTGATGACTGTAGACTTTAATTGTGTGAAGGTTTCAACACTATTGTGTCTTAGTGTGAGTCACAATTGCCTTTCTTTCACCTGACTGTCCTTCAGCTGACAGGTGCCTGCTCAGCTGCCTGCTGTATGATGCACAGAGGACTGAGTCTAAATTAGATTTAAAAATGCACATCCTGACGGCCGGATTAAGATCAATGCAAAACATTTCTCATGTGAGTCATTTTATGCGGTCACACGAAGAAATCTGTCAGTATGAGACACTATGAACTGACTTTGAGTCGTTAGGGAGATTCTTCTTAAGTCAGTCTATTCAAATAAAATAATAATATAATAGAGAAACAAAATGTTTAAGAAACCTTTGTGCAAAATCAATATTCAAACCATCTGTCCACGTCCTTTTACTTTCAGACTTCAAAATAATACACAACAGAACCCTTTATATAAAGCATGTTGGGAAATTAGGGCCTAACAACCTCAGAAAAACAACTTAATGGCTCTATGCCTGGACATAGTTGGAGTTTTTAAGGACTTCTCAAATCTAATAAAATGTGGTTTCAGCAACGGAGAAGCTTGAGTAAGATTCACTCGCAGCCACGATGGTTATTTATTAAGGTTTCAACAGAAAACACATTTTAAAATCCAATCGTTCGGCACCTTGTGAGGAAAAAGCCACCTTTATCTTGTTAATGTTTCTTCCTAGCTGGGTTTAAAATGCATGCTGCTGATTGCTGCAACATGCTAGTTAGCTTTAAGTCTTTAGCTTGTTGTTGTTAGCCTAGCATGTTGTTAGCTCGTGATTAAACACTCAGTAATTAGTGATTTGGATCTAACTCAACTAAACGCCAGTTATTATACAATATTAGAGGGGGGTGACCTTCAGACTGACGGCACTCCTTCAACACAACTTTATATTGAAAACTCTGCCATATTTCTTTGGTAAAATGCTATACCAGTGGGGATGCTAATTAGTGTTTACCACTTAGACTGATTCAAGTTATACACAGTGATGGTAGACTACTGAGTGGGCCGTGACATTCAGATGAATCTATTCATCAAGCCAGACACTGTACGCTAGCTTGGGGGAGTGACAGTAGGATTAAAAGGTATTTTAAGGTCAGTAATACAGGCAATAATTTAAAAAAATGTGCATCCGGGAGGCGTATGCGTTTTAGGTTGGAATAAATTATTTGTAACTCGTGAGAAGATTCATTTTGGATGCAGGGCTCTCTGGAAATTAGCAGACAAAAGTTAAAATATCCATAACTTTTAACATAATGACCTCAATATGTAATACTCTTACTGCTATTGGCTAGCGCTCCAGCACTATACGTGATAGACTAAGGGGCGGGACATCTCCCAGCGGTTGACCAATCACAACAGAGCCGGCCAGCTAACAAATCAGAGCAGACTGGGCTCTGGTTTCAGACAGAGGGTGAAAAGAGGTGCTGCAGCACAGGCAGTATGAGACAAATAAAGAGCTTTTTGAACATTAAAGCATGGAGACATGTCCCAGTAGAGATACTACATACTGATATGAACCTGGAAATGAACAGCACATGTCCTTTTCAACATTGAAACTGAAATGGATAGACTGTAACTGGAATGAGAAGAAGTCTTAAACAAACATTCGATGATACATGTTCTGAAACACTGAGGTAATACAATCACTTTAAAAAAGGCTATAGACAAAGTTACTTGGATTGAATTTAAAGCAATGACCACTTATTGTAATTTAGCTGTTGAATTAATCAAGTCATCCTTGAACAATATGAATGTGTCATGGTATGAATTGCTTCACAACATAATACTTCATCATCACAGGTAGTATTGACTTCACTTGATAAAATAAGCTAAGAGTACTTCAGAGTTGATTGCTCCTCGTCATGTAACACAAAGTCACCAGAAAAAAGGTTAAAGTTGCCCTGGAAACTAACACTGCATGCTCCACTTCTAATGGGACCATGAGTGTCCAATGAATTGTATTTGTATTCATGGTCGTGTACTTGCAGGCGCATTGTGGAAGAAAGAGCCTCTTTGGCATGCTTGTCATAGAGCTACAACATTAAGGGATTAAACCATTACATTGTGGAGTTTTTACTTGCAGTGCCTATAGCCAGCATTTCAACGCACCTCAGACAACTTTAATTCCAACCCACTGCTCTTTTAGAAATCCTGAGCTGTATTTAAATGTACTTGTGGCTTTCTGTATATTAAATTAAAAGTTCAAACACTCCCAAGTGATTTCCTTTTAGTTGCAGACGTCCTTCATTACTAGAATAATGCATTTGCTTTTGTATCAAATTAAATGTATGAATATGCTTCGGCATGTTTGACGTCTGAGAGTGCCCCAGTGAAAATGAAATATGGAAATTGAGTTGGACCTGTTAGTTTTCACCTATGAAGTACATGAGAGTGGGAGATGATCATTTATTATGCACAAGGAATGGCAACCAACCAAGACATACAATATCTCTGAGCAAAATCAAACGCTCTACAACACTAATCTGTTCACAATTTCTAAAGATAAAGAATCTTAATGGTGTATCTATGTTGGGGTCAATGGAAGTGCACAGTACATTTACAATATTTATGTCTCAATCCCACCTTACTACACTATCCAATGAGAGTTATTTGTATTGAGTTATAGGGGGGGGGGGGGGGGGGGGGGGTGATTGCCCCTGTGGGTTCATCTGGAGAGGGTGTGGCTGTGCTGTGTGCAGCCTTGATTGCAGTAACTCAGGGCACCTGGGTCTGGTGCTCTGCAGCTACTGGCTGTCTCTCAATCTCGAGGATACTGGCTTCCAAGCCAATATTTCAAGGATTCTACGCCATCGAGTGCCGCCGAAGGACTGTTCCAATATCCAGCATTGGACGTCCACCGAGGCCGTGTCCTTGGTTTGGGGGAAATTTCGAGGCTGCACATGGGTAGACTTCACGTCCTTAAAATCCCCACAATGCTTTGCGCACCGACCAATTTCAAAAACCCTTGCGCAGAATGGCTGAACCGACGCAGCACACATTTAAATGTAAGTATGTAGTGGCGTAGAACATGTGTTGGTAAATATGTTACTTTGTTACATTTGTTTGTTATCACCAAAAATGTGTTCCGTGAAAGTAAAGCAAGTTCATAATTAGATAGACATCGTGAGGTATTTATTTTCGGTACAGTTTATGTTGAAACCGTTAGAGAGAGTGGCACACTTGTTAGCCCAGTGGTTCTCAAACTTTTTCGGTCAGGCCCCCCCTTTGGAGAAAAAAAAAAGTCGGGCCCCCCAACACAAATAGTCAGGCTCAGTGGCGGCGCCAGAGATTTCTTTTGGGGGTGCTGTGGGGTAGCTTGACCTTTCATAGAGCGTGCTCAAACATTTAGGGGTTCCCATTAATGTACCGGTCGCTACAGTGGAATTTTCTACTGCAACACTCCCCACGCACATACACTATGTACCCGCGACTGTTACAATGAAGGCTCAATATCAAGTCTCGGCATATAGGTGTAAGCAGGGGTAAAGTGCTATTTTTATAGGTGGTGTGTGGACCTCACATAGGGGGGTCCGGGGGCATGCTCCCCCGGGAAGATTTTTAAATATTGAAGTTAAATGCATCAATCTGGTGCACTTTGAGAGCAAAATGAAGAGATCTATGGATACATCTCTCAACACCCAGATGAAACAGAATTGTAAACAGATTTACTATTTCTTTATGGATATTTTATAAATCACTCTTTTAAACTTTATTCTTGTTTTACTGTCATATAGTATTTCATAGCTGTTTTTCATGTATTCTCTTATTTTTTTATAACTATAATGATCATATAAACGTGTGCCTCGGAAATAATTGTTTACATTAATGGTGACCAAAACGTTTGAGACCCACTGAGATAACACTGAGAGTCCTTTAGCTCACTGAGACTCTCAGACTGACAGGAGAGGACTCTCCTCCACTTTGTTGTTAAAAAAACTCCTTATATCCGTTAGCATAGCTCGCTAGCACCAGAAGCTAACATCAACGATCTCCGGTACCGGTGCGCTATCTCTCTCTCTCTCGCTCACGCACGCACACAAAATGGCTCATTCCACACACACACACACACACACACACACACACACACACACACACACACACACACACACACACACACACACACACACACACACACACACACACACACACACACACACACACACACACACACACACACACACACACACACACACACCACACACACAGAGCCGAGCTTTAATGAAACACAGAGACCCAGACGTAATAGTACTGTATCATATTATTTTCGAATCAATAATTTTTCAAAATATGATTTTTTTTTTTTTTTTTATAATCTTTTTTTTTTTTTTAAATAACCATTTTTCCTCCTGGTCTCTCGCGCCCCCCCTGTCATGCCTCTGCGCCCCCCACTTTGAGAACCACTGTGTTAGCCTATTCCATTCTTCTTCGTTTTCCGAAGCCGTGGCTTGGAAGCATACTTGCTTCGTTTCTGAAGGAAGTGACTTGGAAGTACGCGACTACCAAGCCAGCATCCTCGAGATTGACAAACGGCCACTGACAGGGGGTGTTTCTCAATGTCGAGGAAAGCTGCTCCAGAGCCACTATTTCAAGCATACTACGTCATTGAGTGCCGCCGAAGGACTGTTCCAATGTCCAGCATACTTGGAATTCTACCGAGCCCGGCGTACCTCGTAGCGAGACATTTTGAGGCTGCACATGTGTAGACTCCGCAGTCTTACATTCCCCACAATGCTTTGCGCACTGACCAATTTCCCCAAATCTGTGGCGGAAAATGTAAGGCGGGGCCTCTCATATGACGCACACTTGCACACTTGCTAGCCTGTTCCACTCTTCGTTTTCCGAATGCCAGGAAGGATTCTTGCCTAGCTTCTGAAGGAAGTGACTCGGAAGACATGTGCTACCAAGCAAGCGTCCTCGACATTGAGAAACACCCAGAGCCTCTCTGCTCCTCTCTGCTTTCTCTTACAGCCACCCGGTTCTGTTGAGTATGCTATTAGTTACTTCAGCTGCTTTACTTTGTGCACCTCACATACATACACGTCCATGCAACCCTCACTCTGCATTTACACTACTGATACCACTGACGCCCACACCTCATGCTTTACCTACTTTGCACTTAAATTAATTTGGTTGATTTGGATTACTTGCTTAAATAAACATATTTTGTGAACCGTTGATATGGTGTGTCTCCTCTTTGTTGTGGCCTTTTGAGCCAGGTCATAACAATGGTTAATGTGTCTTCAGTCAAATGTCAAAACTATGTTGAATGTTGGTTCAACTCCTTGACATATCCATTAAGAATACTTGTTCCTATTATTTGCAGTAGATTAACATCGTACTTCCTCTTACATAATTGTTGGTACAAATAAATAGGCTATTAAACCGAATTACTACAGGTTGGTTCATTTTAATATGGGCAGCGACCTTCACATTTTTTACCCAAAAAATAAAACAGAGAATTAGGGATGTATTGGCCTCACTTTTATGTTATCTGAATGTGAATTTTCACAGTTGTGTGTTTTGTTTTTCGATAAAAGAGTGCAAAGTGCTGGGAATGCAGGCAGTACTTTATGCTTTGCTTATATTGTTGTACTGCTCAGGAAAAATAAATAATGATGAAAGTCTGAAATAACAAGAGAAGAGTCTTCTTTCAAATCTTGTTTTTTGAAAATCATGCTTTTTCCCAATCCAAGTCATAACAGAGAAAAGCAGACAAAAGTGAGTGTCTCGTCTCGGAGTGAAATCCAAGGTAATTTTTATAATGAACATAACAAGATTTCAGGAAGCCTCAAAACCAAGGAGGCGAGCTATTTCTGAAGAGAAAGGGTCTGTATGAGGGTTGAAAAGAAGCTCAAGGACGTTTCAGAGCTTTACATGCAAGACAAATAATTGTCCTAACCCTGATATAATTCTCCATAAAGTTATAAGGATATACGAAAAGTAAAGGAAGTAAAAGGAAAATATTTGTGGTTCTTAAGGTTAAAAAGTATCCATAACTTTTAAAATAATGACATCACTATGACTCTTCTATTGGGTAGCGCTCCAACACATTGTACGTGCTAAGGGGCGGGACATCTCTAAGCGGTTGACCAATCACAACAGAGGCGGCCAGCTAACCAATCAGAGCAGACTGGGATCTGGTTTCAGACAGAGGGTGAAAAGAGGTGCAGCAGCACTTGAACATTAAAGCATGGAGACATGTCATAGTAGAGACACTAAATACTAATATGAACCTAAAATGTAGCTTAATCCCCTTTAACCCAATCAGAAACTTTTTGGGCGGCGATTAGGATGCATTCATGGTGCCCTTAAAAAGTGATAACCGGTGAGTCAGATCGAAGTGCCAGCTAAATGAAAGTGTTTATAGATTGAGATGCTCATGGCATCCCTCTAATTATGTTTTTATTTCAGCCTGAGGGTGTTTCTGCATGAAAGGTTATCATCGCATATCCGTTATGTTTCTTTTATATGATGGGAAATGTAGGCATGGGAGTCTTGCCATAATAACAATATGTGGCAGAGAAAAAGATAGGATCACATAGTTTAGTGCAAGATAGAAAGGGTGGGGTAAGGAAGTAGATGGGGTGCAAAAAGATAACCAATATCCTAAAGTTGGCTGTAAAAAAATTAAATGATGCATCCTCTGGGGAGCATGACTGTGGTCAGCAAATGTGGTGGGAATTAGTTTTAACAGAACACCATCAGCATCCCTTAAGCCATGCTAGCAGTGTGATGGCCTCTTAAAGTTTCCATATATATTGTCAAACAAAAAGCTACATGTTGAGAAACAACAACATATATTAAATATATAAAAATATACGAAGGGCTGGGCCACTTATAGAGGTGAGGTATATTGCCTCATAAGTTAAGTTATAAGTTATCAAATGTAGGTAAATTAGCCTTGATACATGAATATGCTTTAAGAAAAAACAGATCGCAGCTCTCTATAGGGTTTCATTTATCTTGTTGGCAGCTCATCCCTTATAATAAGGGGAAATATGAAAGATTTGTTAGAAAATGTTTTCAACATGAATTGACTGAATTTATTTTAAAAGTGTTATTACTAACACATGAATAATATATTTGTACATATATAAGACAAGCACACGTTTCATTTGTGGGCCGTACTTCATTATACTTTTTGAATTTGCTGAGGGCCGATTCAAAATGGCCTGCGGGCTGCATTTGGCCCCTGGGCCATAGTTTGGACACCCCTGCTCTAGATGGACAAGATACATAACTCCTTCAGTCCCCACAGGGTTTTGTCACTTGTGTAAACACATCGTTTTGGGGGTGTTGCTGAAATATATATTTCTGGGAGTGACAGTTGCACCCATTGATTCTGATGCACACCACGCCGGAAGCCTCCTGACACATACACCAGGTGTTAATTAAAATGAAGGTAATGTGACCCGGCAGATTTGAGGTGCAATTCTCATTTTTTAGGTAAAGTTTGAGTCAAAATATAATTTTTTCTAGTCTTTTGTTTGATATACAGGTCTGGACAGTTATTTCGTTCATACAGCAATTTACTGCTTAACTGTAGATATTTAATTGCTGTTTTTACACACTGTTAGTGGACAGTTTTATTATTATTATGCTGCTGTGTTTATTGTATTTTTGTAACTCTGGCACAACAATTTCATTCGGGATGAATAAAGTCCTTTCTCATCTTAAGTCATTGTTAAAAACATAGAATTGTCCACTTTGTCTGGGAAGATATCTGGAAGGAAGCCATGAGCGGATAAACGTAATAATTTCAATGATATTTACTCAGGTTTGTTGCAGTACAAAAGCAACACTTAAAGCTCTTATTCAAGGCATCATGAGATAAACAGATATTTGATTTCCGCCCAGTTTTTGCTAAATAATCGATTAACTAATTGAATCTAACTCCACAAAAATACAAAAGAATCATCGATTAAAAAATGGCTGCTTGCTCTTCTCCTGCATACAGATTGAGCAACAACAAAAGGCTTTTCAGCAGAACGAGATTGTGGCTCAGGCTCATCCCAGGCTCCTCTGGGACGGCTGGGTCAGAGAGGGAAGCTGCAGCAGCCTGAAACTAAACTCCATCTATCACACTTAAAAAGCTGCCTCCCTCCACCTCCCACTCCTCCAATATGCCAGGTGATGTTTCGGGGCTTAAAGGGGGATTTTGCAGCAAGATAAAGCCGTGAATAACCACTGGTTTGTTTTTCATTAGGAGAAGCTGGTGTTGTTTAAGGTTAATTACTGACTTGGGGACTTGGCTGGAAAGAACACTAGTCCCTGCATAGCTGTAGGTTATATTATATCACTGATTTCACTCAGGCAAGGCACTTTTTCAAGAGCAGGGTCTTAAAGAAACAAGAGATGGAGTACTGAAGACCAAATACATGACAAGTAAATAAACAGAGAAACACTAAGTCACATTTACCGTGATGTATTAAAATAATGAGAGAAGCAGGCAGTGTTACTAAACTACTACTATTTGACCTTTCTAACACAGAGATTCTAAAAACAGGAATTACTAGAAAAACCTTGAAATTAAAAACTGGCAAGGTCAAAAGCAGAAATTGAATTTTTTGCAACATTTAATATTTTCTTTTCTCAGTTAGAAAGTGACTGAGAAGGAGTGTCCTGGTAGTGCATTAGCATGCATTCCTTAGTGCTACTATCTTCAGATAAAAAAGCCCCAAATGTAACCTTTCTAAAAAATATTATAAAGATGCACAATCACATGCAAGAATGAAAGGGACCGTTCAACCCAGAATGTGAATTTCTATTTCTAAGCAAACAATTAAAAGATTAATTTGATTTACATCGTGCTATTTTCATGCAGCGTCCATGGCGGTAATGGCAGTCTTCAAAGAGGTTCAAAGATTACCACGAACTGTGGTTCACCCAGAGTTGTGTTGGAGATATCGAGCTCAGAGAGGTCTGCCTTCTCTTGAATATAAAGGAACTAGATGGCACTTCACTTGTGATTCCCACAGTGCTTTCTACCATAACACCGCAGAACAAAGGGTTCCTCTTGGAGACACTGCAAGTAGGTTTACAAATGTAAAATGTTGGCAAGGTTGGCACCAAAATCTGGGTCCCATTATATTCAGGAGAACACTGATCTCTAGGACCTATATCTCCAATATTTATATAAATATGATCATGTATTAGGGAATATATGCATTTTTTGCTTTTGGGTTCAACTATCCCTTTTATTGAAGTGACTGTTATTTTTGTATATATTGATTGTTGTGGTTGTTTTATCTTAAAGGTGGGGTATGTAATTTATTTCAGAAACACTTTTTGTTATATTCCATGGAATGCTCTTAACATCCCGATAGCAATGAATATATTAAATGCTTTGACAATAAATACATACATGTCATCAGTGGAAGCCGTGTCGCTGTAAAAAGCACGACCAATCATCTGAGCCGGCCCGGCTAAAGTAACTGGATGGCCTACCTGCCTGTCAGCTTTCCATCTGGGCACAAACTTATCTCGTGCCCTCATTGGTCATGTGCGCGTTCGTGTGTGTTGGAGGAGGGGCTCTGTGAGGAAGTCTGAAGGAAGGGGCAGATTCTTTTTCGGTTGCGTACTTTCAAATTCTAGCGCACTCGAGCTGGTTTCTCCATTCTTACCTACCTACCTTTAATGCCCTACCCTACTGTTAGAGTTTATTGAAGGATAAAAGTGTTTTCATAATGTATATACTATTTTCATTAATGTGTTTTCATTAATGTATTCTCATAAAATGTGTTATGTAGCAACAGAGAACAGTCTGTTCTCTGTCAAATGGCACACATACACACACACACAGATTCACATGACTGACAGTCACAAGATTCACACACTAACAAATAAGGCGTTGGTCAACACCACATGATTGTCTCATGTTACTGTTTGTTGAAATAAAAAGACTGCACTGAGAGAAGGCGAGTGAGAGTTGGTTCTCCTAGCCGAGAGTTGGTTCTCCTAGCCGAGAGTTGGTTCTCCTAGCTGAGAGTTGGTTCTCCTAGCTGAGAGTTGGTTCTCCTAGCTGAGAGTTGGTTCTCCTAGCTGAGAGTTGGTTCTCCTAGCTGAGAGTTGGTTAAGGAGTGGACATGGCATATGTCACTCGCCGATTCTCCTAGCTGGGAGTTGGTTATGGAGTTGACATGGCATGTCACTCGCTGACTCTCCTTGCAGCAAGTAAACTTGAAACATGAGTACTGTTATCTTTGTTCACTGGGTTCTGGTTATTGAACCGAGCTGGGGTTTACCCTTACAAAGTAATATAGATACCCCCAGGCCCGGACTGGCCATCGGGAGGACCGGGAGGTTTCCCGATGGCCTGGCCTGTTAAGTGGCCTGCTGGCTTGAGGAATTGTTTGTATGTATTGTGAACGCAACGCTGCGCAAATGTGGGTCTGACTCTACCTCACAGAGGGTGACTGGCTGTCTACATGATGTGGCCTGTCGACATGGCCACTTTCATACAGATCATACACTAATGCCCTCGATTGGTCTCGTGTCATTCAAGCTCGGGAGGGTGTGTATGTGTGGCGCGAGCAAGCGAGAGAGAAAGCGCGTGCACTGGTTACGTGTATTGTTGTTGTTAGCATCCGGTGCTAGCTAGCGGCGCTAACGGAATGAGCTGTCAACAAGGTGGAGGAGAGTCCTCTCCTGTCAGACTGAGAGGCTGATAACTACAGCTCAGGTGAGGTAAAGGACTTTAGAGTGTTTAGATAGTTAACTTAGTCTAAGTTCTCTGTGGGTCTCAAACGGTTTGGTCACCATTTATGTAAACACATATTTCCATTTGAAGGGGGAGTGATTAGTAAAATATGCATGAATAATAAAAAAAAAAAAGTTAACTAGGTGAAAAAAGGTAGGATAAACTTTAAAAACTTGTTGAGAGCTAAAACTAGTCTTTGCTGCTGCCTCAAAGAGGAGCAGGGGGGAGACGGGTGAGGCTGGTTCAGGAGCCCACACACTATGCCATGTTAACTATAAATGAACCAAAAACAAATAAATAAACAAGTTTCAATGTTTTTTCATATTGGATATGGTATGTTATTGGCTATGGCCATGTTCTTATGATTTTATGATTATTTAAATGTATACAGTTCTGTTTCATATGGGTGTAGTCTCTTATTTCCCCCTCAAAGTGCACCAGATTGATGCATTTAAGTCCAACATTAAAACAAAAAAAATCTTCCGCGGGGAGCATGCCCCCGACCCCCCTAGAGGATTTGAGGTCCACCTCCACTTAAAATATGTTCACATGGATAGGTTCCTAAATAGATTTGCACTTTAAAAAAAAATAGTAACCCATGTCCATATGTTTATTCTGGGGTAGTTTTAAAGTTTATGGCTATCACTATGGGCAGCAACGCTGTACATATTGACAAATAAATCCAGGAAAATTACACAAAATAAAACTGGTAGTGGCCTGGTTGGGTGTATAATTCCCGGCCTGACTTATTGTCCCAGTCCGGCCCTGGATACCCCACACCTACATATGTGTAAATGTGTCTGTTGATTGTGTATAGGATATACATATTTGGTACATATTTGTATACATATCTGTATAATTTTACATTCGGGATTGTTGGAAACGTCATTTCGATCTCTGTCTGTAAACACAAACTGAGTAAGATTGACATTCAAGTTGACTTTGACTTGCAATGCACATACATATGTAATTTAGTAAAAACAAGTTTCTCACAAAATGTTAATTGGCAAAACAGGACTGCTGTGATTATCACAGTAATTAAACAAAAGCTGTGTGGTAGAGCTATTTTTATATATATTTATACTGAGTGGCATTGCTGTGCACATCTTAGCTTTATTTAATCATCTAAAGACAAACAAGTTTATCTCTCTGACTCTGATTTTACACACCAATTCAGTTTGTATAGGTTCCGACCATTAAAACAGTTTAATATCATATCATTCATGTGTTGTCTATACCCGTAAAGTTAAATATTGTCATTTTCATTGCTCCTCCATATCTGATGTTAATGCATGGCAATCTGTTTGAACGCCCTGTTTAATGTAGGTCTTGATTTGACGTGCCGACAGAGAAGTAGAATCTGTTATTGGCCCTTTCACTTATTTATTATTCCGCGCCCCGGTAGTAGGAACAGCATCCTATTTGAGAGGATTTTTCTAATAGAAATCTATCCCAAAATTGGATTAGAAGTAGAGAGGATTAAAGTGTAAAATATTTATATGCATCAAATGTTTTTTTGTCCCATAGCATATTACAAATGCAGGTCGCATAATGCACTGCATAAAAGCAGGACCCTTCTGTGTATTGACAAGGTGAAAGCACTATTTGAGAATGCAAATTAAACTCTGAGATTGAAAGGATGAATATAAAAAAAGCAATTTAATCCATCAATTTAGTGTATTTTTTTTACATATTATTAGCCATGGCTGTTGGGGCGAGTCTCCAGAGACAGGGCGATTTTTTTTTTAAACAAATTTAAATAGGCTACGGCATCATCTTCCCGTCCTGCTCCTCATCACAGCTGTACGATGAAGTGGCCTCTGCTCCAGCCAACTTCTACACGGTACCTCCACCTCTGCGTGGAATTATAATTAGTGAGACAGATGCAACAGCTCCGAGCTGACAGATGGTCCGGATCATCAGGGTCATGTGGTCTTAGTTACCGTCATATTTAGAAATTCTATTAGACCGTCGCTGAAAAGACCTGCATTGTCAGCCCCACATTCAGTGTTAGTACGTTTTTGAAGTAAATATTCAGATCCTTCAATACTACCATGTAACTAGTAACTAATTACTAACACACTAGTAAAGGGAAACCCCAAATAGGACCCCTTTATAAGTATGAAGCAAGGCTAAAGATACGTTTAGCTTAGCATAAAGATTGTAATCACTGTGGACTCCATCAACCAGCACCTCAAAAGCTAGAAACCTCCAATTAAAATCACCAAAGGTCAAATTACCTGCCACAGGTCTGGGTCTTTATGGGGCCCCCTGGGGGTCTAGGGCCTCAGGGCGGTGGACAACAGGAGTTTTTTATATTAATGGGTCCTCTCAAACATGTTATTGTGTTGCACTGTTGGAGGAGCCTGTGACCTAATATCTTCATCATCATAACTACACTGTAGCTATGTTCGTATGACCAATACAAGCCTTGAACCTTGAATGAAGGGCTGACTCACTCAGAAATTAAACACATCTACCCTGGAAAAGTTCCAACACCTTAAATTGAGATAATACTTGAAACTCATCCTTGATCATCACAACTTCTCTAACTCACAGCACCCGGAAAGTATAGGGGAAAAAAATCGAGGTTGACTTTCTTCTCAGACTTTGCAAACACCAGACAAACTCAGTGAAGGCAAATGAGGCCGCTCACACCTCAGCTGTAGAAGTGATTAGGAAAAACCTTGTTTTGATACACAGACATTTTACTGTATCAGATACAAGTTGATATATTTTAGCACGGTGTCGCACCTGTCCTGTGGAAGACACTTGGTTACACTTGTTTTGAGATCCATGTGCAATGTAATGTTCTTGTTTTACACGCTTTATCTTCACAGTAACGGAGCACTCAGGATTTAAAAGCATCTCTTTCTCCAATGCCTGATTCTGCATTGGCAAAAAAAAGAGGGCATTTCTGTTTCCAAGACAAATCGTTTCAATTTTGTCCAAACATGTAAACACTTGATAAAATATTCATTGATTTACATCGTGCAACAATTATTTTCATGCAGCGACACTGCCGGTTTCAAAGAGATTTGACGATGGATCACACAGCGAGGTTTACAGACACACAACTGGAAGGTTAAATATATATATCACGATGAAGGAGAGTCGAATAGGTTAGATCAGTGGTTCCCAAACTTTTTCAGTCGGGACCCCCTTGGGTATTGGAAATATTTTCGGGAGCCCCCAACCCGGTTCCCATCTATATTGGTAGGATTAATTGTATATTGTTGTAAAAACATTACATTTTCTCTGCTAATAATAAGAAGATCCAACTATAATTTTATATTTTATTATGGATTACACATGAACAAAAGTGCTTGTAATAGATACTGTGAATTAATTTGGCCTAATTAAAACTGGTTGGCCTTCTTCCCTGAGTAATTTCTTTAAGGAAAATATATTAATTATCTACTATTTCTACTGCAGGTTGCAAACGATCACATCACTTTACCATTCCTATTTCACACTAGCTTATCAATTACTTGTGTGCTTGATTTCCCTTGCAGATCTTCTCAAACCGGGGCTGTTGTTTTGAGACTACCACTCTCAGTTCATTCTCAATGTTCAGCTTTGATCTGTATTTCGTTTTGATGGCAGCAACAGCAGAAAAAGCCTATCTCACACAAGTAATGTTGCAAAAGGCAGCATTATGCCCACAGCTCTCTGACCAATGAGATTTTCGAGCAGTGTTTGTTTACAATTGAATAATAATAATAACAATACATTTGATTTATATAGTTGCACTTTAAAAACAACGTAATCTCAAGGTGCTTCACAAAGCTAAAAGGAGAAAATAATAAAATTTAAAAATCTTCCCGCGACCCACAGTACCTCCGCGACCCACCAGGGGTCGCGCCCCACAGTTTGAAAACCACTGGGTTAGATAATTTCTAATTTGAAGGAGCTTCTGTAGCCAGGAAATACTAACCCCCAAAACACACCAGGAGCGTCTGCGTCGCGTTACGGCCGCGCCGCGGCGGTCGTAAGGATCGCGGCCACTCTAGTCAATGGGTGCTATTACACCACACGCGCCGTGTTACGGCTCAGACACGTCCCAGAAGCGGCTCGGTGCAGCGCTTCTCTAAAATTAGGATGAATCCTATTTTTGCCGCGGCGCCTCCGTAAGGTAAAGTCGGGCAGGCAGCCCCCCCCCTCACAGGAAGTGGAAAGGTGAGCATCCGGGCCAGGCCCATCCCCCACATATACTAATTTAGCAGACCCCACAACACCTCCACTACGAAACGCACCATGGACGACGAGGTGTTCATAATGGAAGTGGAGAAACACACAATTTTATATGATGTAACCAATGCTTTTTACAAGGACAACATCAGAAAGGACAAGGCCTGGTTTTTAGTCGCTGCAGTTTGTGGAGTGGAAGGTAACAACTACATATTAATGTTTTAAAGTTAATTAATACTTGTAGGTACAGTACAGAGCCATTCAGTAGTTTAACATCTTGTGAAAGTCGTTACAAAACTGTTCAGTAAACTTGCATTTCACAATAAAGTAAGATCTTATTTCCAATATGATCAGATAAAACATCTCTTAACAGACTCTAACTTGGACTATTTATGTTTGTCAGAGACTTGGTTGAATACAAACTCCCCATCCTCAGCCATACGTATTCCTGGCTACAATGTTTTTAGGAAAGATAGAGCTGTGGGCAGGGGTGGGGGGTTACTGTTTTATATCAAAGACCACATATCATGTAATGAGGTTCAATGCTCTGCTGAGAATGAGCTTGAGCATATCTGTCTTAATATTAGCCTGTCACCACAAATGTCTTTCATTCTCATTGGAGTGTATAGACCACCATCTGCAAAAGCTATTTTCTTTGACAAATTACATTACATTACATTACATTGCATTTAGCTGACGCTTTTGTCCAAAGCGACTTACAATAAGTACATTCGACCAGGAAGACACAACCTTGAAGAAAACAGAATCATATAAGTACATCAGGTTTCATAGAGCCAAACATTTCAAGTGCTACTCAACTGGCTTTAGGTAAGCCAGTCCTTTATTAGTATAAAAGTGCTTCGTTAATAGTTCTAACGCTCGAAGTGGAGTCGAAAGAGATGAGTTTTCAGTTTGCGCCGGAAGATGTGCAAGCTATCTGCCGTCCTGATGTCAATGGGGAGCTCATTCCACCATTTTGGAGCCAGGACAGCAAACCCACGTGTTTTTGCCGATGGGAACTTGGGTCCCCCTCGCAGCGAGGGCGCAGCGAGTCGTTTGGCTGATGCAGAGCGTAGTGCACGTGCTGGGGTGTACGGTTTAACCATGTCCTGGATGTAGGAAGGGCCAGATCCATTCGCAGCATGGTAAGCAAGTACCAGTGTCTTGAAGTGGATTCTAGCAGTTACCGGAAGCCAGTGAAGGGAGCGGAGGAGCGGAGTAGTGTGGGAAAATTTAGGAAGGTTGAAGACCAGGCGAGCCGCTGCATTCTGGATGAGCTGCAGAGGTCGGATGGCACATGCAGGTAGACCAGCCAGGAGGGAGTTGCAGTAGTCTAGGCGTGAGATGACGAGAGCCTGGACCAGAACCTGAGTCGCTTTCTGTGTCAGCTGGGGACGTATCTTCCTGATGTTGTAAAGCGTGTATCTGCAGCAGCGGGTTGTAGCAGCGATGTTTGCAGTGAAGGACAGGTTGTTATCTAGGGTCACACCCAGATTCCTTGCAGTCTGAGTCGGGGAAACAACTGAGGTGCCGATGTTGATTGTTAGGTCAAGAGTGGGACAATCTTTTCCCGGGAGGTAGAGCAGCTCAGTCTTGTCAAGGTTGAGCTTGAGGTGGTGAGCAGACATCCACTGAGAGATGTCAGCTAGACAAGCAGAGATGCGTGCGACGACCTGGGTCTCTGAGCGGGGAAAGGACAGAATTAATTGGGTGTCATCAGCGTAGCAGTGGTATGAAAAACCATGCGGGCTAATGACTGATCCGAGCGAGTTTGTGTACAGGGAGAAGAGGAGGGGACCAAGAACAGAGCCCTGAGGGACCCCTGTAGTTAATTGACAAGGGTCGGACTCAGACCCTCTCCAAGTCACCCTGTAGGTACGGTCTTTCAGGTATGAGGTGAGGAGGGAAAGAGCAGAGCCTTACAAAAAATGCTTAGAGAATGCAGTTCTGCCAAGGAAATAATATTAATGGGTGACTTCAATGTTAACTGGGAGGACAAAGCAAGTAATAAGGCACTAGAACGGGTATCTAATCAATTTGATCTCACACAATTAATTAAGGGGCCTACTAGAATAACCACATTCTCAAAAACCCAGATTGACCTGATTTTCAGCAACAAACCTGAAAGGGTGACAAAAACCTACAATATTATCACTGGTCTGTCTGACCACAACCTAACTCTCATAGCCAGAAAGCTCACTAAATCCCGTTTCCATTTGAAACCCAGTACAACATCTTACCAATTAAGAATACCCAAGAGTGATATTGATGAATTTGACAGGGAAATTAAAAACATTAACTGGAGCCAAATGTTATCAGGTACAGATGTAGATACCAACACACATGCCCTTATGTCAACAATCCAAAATATATCAAAACGATTCCTCAGGAAAAGCAAATCTAAGGCCAAAAATAAACATACCCTCCCCTGGATTAATAGTGACATCAGGAAATCAATGAAGGAGAGAGATAATGCTCTAAGGCACTCTCTTAAGTCAAATTTAGTGACTGACAGGCATATATTTGTGTCCTTACGAAACAGAGTTACAAAGGAAATCAGGGCAGCTACATCCAACTTCTTTGTTAATCTCATTCATGAATCTAAGGGAAATCATAAACAAATCTGGGACTGTCTGCAGAACAGGGAAAGGGCATAACATAACAAAGCAGCTGGAGATCAGTAACAATGGAACCTTATGTAAGGGGCCAGCAGAAATAGCGGCTATTTTAATGACCATTTTATTAATTCTGTGAGGCTGACTATAAACAGTCCCCAAATTGGTCAAATACATTCATCACCTATTGATTGTACACAGCCAGTCTTCTCCTTGACAGAGACTTCTGAATCAAAAGTTAATTCTATAATTTCTTCTTTAAACAATTCCAAATCAAAAGACACTTTTGGACTGGATTCTCTGTTTCTAAAGAAACATGCTACTACCCTCACAGGGACAATTACCAAAAATAATTAACACCTCTTTTAGGGAGGGAAAATTCCCAAAAGACTGGAAGTTAGCCATTGTTGTGCCAGTCCACAAATCCAGGGACACAACTGATGCAAACAACTATAGGCCCATTCGTATTTTACCTGTCATGTCTAAGATCTCTGAGAAATGTGTAGCTGAGCAATTGACTGGACATCTTAACAGTAGTCCTTTCACACTACACCCCATGCAATTCGGCTTCCACTCTGCACTTTTATACAGCAGAAAAACTCAAACAGCAGAACCACAAGGTCTGCCCTAAGAGGGGACTGTGTAGTCCCTCTTAGGTCCAGTTCCTTTGGCAAACAGTGTTTCTCTGTGAGGGCACCAACACTCTGGAACACAATACCAATACAGATAAGGAATAACACCTCCTATCATACATTTAACCACAATCATAAGAACACTTTTGATTGTATCAAGGTATGATGATATTTCATCTGTTTGCATGTTTGTTTGTTCCTCTCTATTGTTGTACTGATGTTTATTTATTGTTGTACTGCTATTTATTTATTGTTGTACTGATGGTGTCTGCTGTACTCTATTTAATTATGTTTTTATTTTCTAGTCTTGTGGTCATTTAACATCTTGCCAAGGACAACAGTTGAAAATTAGCCTGCTGGCTAATACTGGCTCATTTACAGTAATGTGAATTAATGTGCACTGTCCTTTAAATAAATAAACAAACAAACAAACAAACAAATATCAAGATTATTATAGTATTATTATTTTGTATTTATATTTTTATAAATATTGGTTTTTTAACTATACTTTATCTTATGAATTTCGCCCAGGGATCAATACAGTTGTGTTTAACTCTTTATAATGATATTATATTTTTGCTACCCAAAATACTCTCAATAATGTTTAAATACAGTATGCTGTGGTGGAAAACCTTGCATTTATAATGGAAATATTCCAAAATCAACAACAACTGCGAGGCTGCACACACGACGCTCAGCTTCCGCAACGTTTTGAAACGCGTCTGGTGTGTGTTGTCGCAGGAGGAGGTCGCAGCGTGTCGCAGCATGGCGCAGCCGCAACGTAACGCGGCGCAGACGCTCCTGGTGTGTTTTGGGGGTAACACATATCTTTAAATCAGGTCAGTCTGTTTATGTTGAGTGAAAGGTGCAAAGTGCCAGAAGTGTCTTAACATCTGTGGATTTAGCATAAAGACTGAGCTGCAACGTAAACTAACAACAAAGTGAATTAATTACAGTTATTCTCCTTAGTTATAATAAATCCTCATGTTGCTTATCTTATATCATACTCTATGCCATTTCTAAAGAATATTCTTAGGCCTACTTTTTCAGTTCTAGTTGCATACTTTGCATACGTTTTAGAGCTCCTTTACACGCTCTGCGTGTAAAGGAGCTCTCGATCATTTAGACGTTATGTATCACTCTGCCATCCGCTTCGCCACCAATGCCCCCTAGGACACACCACTGTGACCTGTACTCTCTGGCTAACTGGCCCTCTCTTGAGACCAGACGCAACATCCACTGGCTGATGTTTGTTTACAAAACACTCCTAGGCCTCACCCCCTTCTACCTCACACAATTACTGCAACTCCGCCCACCCGGTCAGCTACAAGCATCCTGCTAAAGATCCCCAAAGCCCATACATCCTTTGGCCGCTCCGCCTTTCAGTTTGCAGCAGCAGATAGCTGGAATGTCTTTCAAAAAACGTTGAAAATGAAAACCTTTGTCTCCCCCGCACCTTCAATGTCACTATTATTGACACCCTGGTACACACATGTAGCTGCTTTGCCTGATGCTGATTTTATTGACTGATTGAACCACAGCAATATTGTTTTAGAGTTTTTATATGTTTAACTGCTATGCCTGTCATCTTTGCTCTATGTGTTTGTGTCTCCTGGGTTCTGTAGTGCCCGGAGTCTGTCTTTTTATTTATTTTTCCTCCCAAACCCCATCCCCTCAGGAAGCCTTTGCCTCCTGGCAGGTCATCATTGTAAATAAGAATTTGTTCTTAATTGATTTTCCTGGATAAATAAAGGTTCTACTACTACTACTACTACTACTTAAGGGTACAATCATTATCATTCAATTATAATATGCACAGACATACTCCTGCACTAGTACTGTTTTAAAAGTTTAAGGCAACTTTGGGTAGCATTAACTAGTGCATCAACTCTGCTGTTTGCTGCCTTATCCAATATACACATACATAAGGTTCCTTATCACTGTCTTACCTTTGGGTGCATCTATGTTGATAAATGACTTGCATTATAAATCATGTCTTACACGCTAACTACGGCCTGCATGTCTGTGCATACTGCTCCTTTATATCAAAGATCAGCAGTATGGGGCTAAATCAAGGTCCGAACGAGCCTCAACATCAATGGAACTCACGTGTTGTTAACTACAGTGTCAAGCAAACCTTTAACATCCATCAAACATCCGTGAATGACGAGAAATTTGACTTTACTTCTCACTGCAGGAACATGTGCACTTCTGTTAAATTCATGAAACATGAAATTGCTATCATTATCATCTAATTGCCCATTTTCCTTAATCCCTCGCCAAACAGCAATTATTCAATTCATGGCATAACAGATGTAAATGTGCACAGTAGGACTGTAGATTACTCCACATGCTAAAGCCACGTTCACATGGTTATTGTAACGGCCCGTCCACACGGCAGCGTGCGATGAAGCTTCAACGCAGCTTCCGATTCAAAGTGACGTCACGCTTTGCCGAACTGCATTGTGGTTCCGTCGCGTCTCTTTTCCTCCATTGCTCGCTTCGAAAGTTGAGAAAAGTTCAACTTTTCAAGCGTCGACAGATCAGCCAATCAAATCATATGCCAGTACAAGCTCTAGCCAATCAAACCGCATGCTTGTGTGTCCGGGGCGGGAGATTAATGTGATTGGTTGTTGGTCGCGCACCAGACACGCCCACCGGCAAGCTTCAACGCACGCTGCCGTGTGGACGCACCGTAATCATTATAGACACTGATTCTTTGGGATACTTAGCATCCAACAGGGTTATTTTACGATGATAAACATTTTAATTGTTTTAATTAACACACTGACTGTACTAGGGCAACAACACTTTTTCTTCATCAGAAATACAAGAAAAAGTATGCTCCTATTGACTTTTTCTTTATTTGACAAGATAAAACAATGGAGATCTTCTACATGAGTTATTAGTTATCATGTGTGTTCCTAATGAATTTGACTTTAAAAAGAGCTGGACACATTTAAAAGTCAACTGGAGCCAAACTTTCCATCGAACTCACAAAGACACCACAAGTGTATTCGCCAACGCTAGTTACAGTCCTGCTTTTTGCTGA
>NW_022992085.1:110563-198063 GCF_902827175.1 Gymnodraco acuticeps
AATCAAGAGAGCTCGGACCCTCACTTATAGAAGTCGGAACATGTCATAAGTATAAATAGATACAAGCATAAATAAATGTAGGAATAAAAACATGAATGAATAAATACAGGAATAAATATGTTACAGTGTTTTCAGGAAGATTCAGTGTGTGTGCTGTGGCTCAGCTGGAAAGCAGTTGACTCACGACCGTAGGGTCCCTGGTTCAACGACTGAACAATACGTATTTGTTGTTGTTTATAAAAGCTACAGCTAAATGAGATAATGTAGTTAATAAATGTATTCTTTTATATGGTTTAGCCTTTCTCAGGCTACAACATGGTTACCTTTACGAATATTATTAAGGAATACAAATCCCTCTTTGCAATGTTTACCAACCTCCTTAGGCTTTTCAATCACAATCATGAAACTGGAATAAATACAATATTGTTAACATGAAAATATGATTTAATGTTCGTTGTTTAGATGTATTCTAAGGATTTACTCAATGGGAACTCGGTATGAGAGAGCACACTGTTGAGATGTCCAATCTGCCTGTTGTACACACTTTGACCAACAGGGGGTTTGTGTTCAAATGAAGCCCATGATGAAGCCTCATGAGATGAACCCTTTTGCGAACCAATTGGCTGGAAAGCTTCAAAGCTTCATAAGGCATCATCTCACCATCACTATTCAAAACACTTGTGGCCAGAGGTTTATATATGTTAAGCCCCTCCCCATAGGACAATCAACTATGTATACCTTTAATTACTGTTATTCTTATCATCTACAAACATATTCAAAATGTAGTTAAACACAATGAATAGGTCAACATATTCTACATTTCTGACCACAGAAGCCTTAAACAAAAACACTTTTACACTTGGAAGAAAATGGTCACCCGTGCCCATGCACTACATGGGCCCTTTCTCATTTCTCGAACTCTCCTCCTCGACTCCCCTCCTCGACTCCTATCCTCGATACTTAGTCCCGCCCACAGGAGATGCGAGCCGAGGAGCCGAGGAGAGAGGAGGGGAAGCAACAGGCGGTTAGAGAAATGAGAACTCCTCTCCTCTGAGCGGTCATTTTAAAGAGACGTCCATTAATGATGACAGGAGGCACAGCAGCAGTAAATATATAAGTGGTCATGAACACATCTGTCCATCAGACAGAGGTCTGATGGACAGATGTGTTCATGACCACTTATATATTTACTTTTAATTCATTCACAGTGCGGTATAATGAGACAATAACAGGCTACAGATGCGGACACACCCCGTAAAAAAAAAAAAAAAAAACTTGGTTTTCCTGAATTGTCTTTCTGCATAATCCCAAATTGGAGACAAATGTCCTTACCTCTTGGATCATTCAATCACGAGCACAGAGCAAAGGTTCAGAAAATGAACACAGGTCTTCTAATACAATCACTTTTGTTTTTGAGTGAAACTCTGCAAATGGTTTGACATGAGCAATTAAGTATATTTTAATGCCTTATACCTATGAAGCGCACAGACATATCTTTATTTAAAATGCTGATATTCAGGGTTAATCTTCAGACTTTGGAAAAAACACTTTAGTTCCGTGCACAACATTACTTTGTGCAAAACTTTTCCTTCTACATTATGAAACCCACACAGAACAATGTAGCCATCTAACAATCAAGCAAACGCAATGTCACCTTCATCACCCGTCTGCCTGTATTTACTATAGAATATTGAAGACATGAAGGACAGTACGTTAAATTAGGTTTATTGTCTTCCAAATAAATAATACAAGCGAACAAAAACAAGTCTTTTAAGTAACATCAATAATCAAACATAGAAATGGCCAATGGTGGGGGGAAAAAAATAAATCACATTTTGTCGACCATTTTTTCGAACAGGGTTAGAAATGTATCTGAGTGCTGCATTATTTCTCTGTGGCGTTCGTCCTCTTTTTCTGCCTCGCGTTCTAGGCACTCCAGCACTCCCATAGCACCTTTTCTTTTTTTGGGGGGGGGGGCTGCTGGGTGGTTCCAGCCTCAGACAGTGATGTGAGAGGTCTGGATCATCAGCCACATTTGGGGGGGGGAAGGAAGAGGAGCAGGAAGCAGCCTCCGGATCGAAGAGGATTGTGGGGTTTGCCAAGGCTGAGGCAACAAGGACAGGAGGACTAATTGAAGGCCTTGCACCTATGGCCTCATCCATGGCCATGAAGAAGGGCCATGTTGCAGGGGTTTCTTCCCCCTGATCAGTCCCTGTTCCAGTCCTTGGCCTTTTAAGTTCCTATTGCAAACAAATGCATGTTAGAAATCTTTGTTCAGCTTTTTCAAAAACAAACATGTTTTACAATAACAATACACCATTTACCTTGTATTTCTTTTTTAGGTTCTCCTATTTCTTGGAGGCCTGTTTGTGAGACACATGTTGCCCAAGGTCCAGTTCCTTAATGATTGACCTGTTATCATAGAATATTTAAACAATATATATTGGTGTTAAGGCAATGACCCACAGTGCACATTCATTATAATAATAATAATTCCTTACATTTATTATAGCGCTTTATCAATGACTCAAAGCGCTTTACATATACACACATTACACATATATGATACATGCAATGGTCAGATTACTTTCATTGCACAAAATATGAATTGAGTGCATAACTCACTCCCATGCTTCTTTGGCAGCATTGCGTTTTTTGCAGAACAGGTCGTCCTTGTCCATCCTTAAAGCAATAAGTGCCTTGGTTTTTACCACAGTCCCTGAAATTACAAATCACACTTGAGTTTAAACCGATTTCGTAAGTGAATGGATACATGAATTGACACGTGTGTTGTTAGTTTGATTCCGATTTAGATTTGTACATCTTCAAAATAAAAATCTAATGTAATCTTGGCAAATCAAATTAACACGTGTAGATTTATAAATACATGTTCACAAAGGCATGTTTTAGTTAAGGCAACGTATTATTTATCGTTTAAAAAAAGAACCACATGGAACTCACATTTGTATGACGTTGTTTCCTCCATGCCCGAAAAACGGTTGCACACCTGTGGAGTGAGATTATCAAGCCTGCATCCATACAAACTCGCTGTCGGAGGCTTTTATAACCCACTACGCCCCCTCCCTGATTGCTTTGGACCAGCCCTCAATATGGCGGACCCTTCGCGTGAACGTGCAAACGGGGGGGTAGGGTGTAGGGGGCGGTTTGGGAATGGGCCTAGATGTCCTTCAACATGGCGCGCTGAAATTCATTTCCGGGTCACTACCGGAGGACCGAGGAGTCGAGGAGTCGAGGAGGGGGATTTGATGAAATGAGAAAGGGCCATGGTATGCTCAAATTGAGCACAGGTGTTTCCGTTTTCTGTTGCTCTGTTTGGACTTCACAGCCTTGAACGAGAGGAAGCAGGTTACTTTGGCACATCATTGTTATGTATGACTTCAAATAAAGCTGTCTTGAACAAATAATGACTTGCGTTTTATTTTACCAATGTCCAGCAAAATTATTATTGTGTTTCCCTCAGTGTGCCTTTTACCATGCCCCTATGCCAGGGGTCTGCAACCTTTTTGACCAAAAGAGCCATTTTGCTCCTTTTTCCAAAAAAAATTTTTGTCTGGAGCCTCAAAACATATTTCAGTTTTTTATTGTTATATCAGACAAAAACTACAGTTTTTTTGCATTTATTAGGCTATTCATGACATGATATAAAACTGTTAACCTCTAATAAGAAACAAATAACTCTTATAAGGAGAATTAAAAATAATACACAGGCCTACTTTAAAATAAATTAAACACCTCTGCACATTTGAAGGAACAAAAAATATTATTAAAATGGGCCCACTTTGAAATAAATAAAACATATAGCTGCACCCTAAAAAGAGTTAAAGGTAGGGTAGGTAAGAATGGAGAAACCGGAGAAACCAGCTCGAGTGGCTAGAATTTGAAAGTACACAACCGGAAAAAATCTGTCTCTTCCTTCAGACTTCCTTACAGAGCCCCTCCTCCAACACACACGAACGCGCACATGACCAATGAGGGCACGAGATAAGTTTGTGCACAGATGGAAGGCTGACAGGCAGGTAGGCCATCCAGTTATTTTAGCCGGCTTTTTACAGCGCTACGGCTTCCACAGATTAATTTTTGTATGTATTTATTGTCAAAGCATTTAATATATTCATTGCTATCGGGACGTTAAGAGCATTCCATGGAATATAACAAAAAGCGTTTTCTGAAATCAATTACATACCCCATTGAATTATGACTGAAGATCGTCAGCTGTCTTCCTCTCCCGTGTTGTTCCTCGATACGTAAAGGCTGCACCACCGTTGACAACTTCTCTCTACATATCAAACATACCGGTAAACCAGCATCGTTTGCTGTGAAAGCAGATAACTGTCCACACAGAATTAAATCCTGTGTTCCTCCGGTACTTTTCTTTGATTTATCCATAGTTCGCTCATCGAGCCGGGGGTCAGGTTATTCACCTCCAAGAAAAGGCGCTCGCGCGGGACCGGAGCAGGATGTGACGCATATTTTAGTTGACCTAATTAAAACCGTTTTGTTTTTTATTTATGTGTCACAGTATCACCTCAAAATACAAGATACGAAACATTTTCAACCATGCAACAAAATATAAATAGTCCTACAAATACTTTTATTTTATTTCCTTCTTATTTTTGTCTAAGCTCAAGGGAGCCAGAGCAGAGGGCTTAAAGGGCCGCGGGTTGCCGACCCCTGCCCTATGCCAACGGTGATGGAGGCGTCTTCTTCAGTCATACACCACCAATCACTGTAATTTACATTTTGATTATATTTGGATGGTGAAATTGTTAATAAATCATATTTTTTAAATGTTTCAGACTTTGATACATATAAATATTGACAATAATACATTTCTTCTTAACCTGAATGCAAACAATGTTAACCCATTCATTCCCACACACTCAGACACTCAATTCAATGTTACGCTGCTATGGACAATCTTGGACTAATGCACTAATTCCCAAAGATATTGAAGTGACTGTTATTTTGTATATATTGATTGTTGTTGTGTCTGTTGATTGTGTGTATATAGGATATACATATGTTATACATATTTGTATTTTTGTATTCGGGATTGTTGGAAATGTTATTTAGATCTCTGTACACACGAACTGAAAGATTTACTTTTGATTATTGGATCATACTTTTTTAGGGATTTGACAAATGCCTCAAAATCTCAAGGAACATCTTACTGGCATATAGCATCTCTACTCTTTTTGAGACTAATGTATGTTTATGCATGGTCCTTGTTCAATAAAGACATATAATAATGATAATAATACCAAAGATGCCGTGCAGTTGATAAAATCCGGACTGTTTTTATTTCAGCCATTGACTGATAGTCAATGGATAGTATTCTCCACTGTGCTGCTCGAGTGGCCTAATTGAACGTATTCAATTGACAATTCATTGGCAGGATGACATTATCATACTGGAACGCGTCAAAGTCACAATTGCCAGTTGGAGCCGAGTGAAGTGTTGAAACTAAAATAGAAAGTGAAAACACAGCTCTGCACCTACGGAGGTGTTATTAGAAAAGATCCAGTAGGTGGATGAGAGTGAGCAACAGCAACATAGATCACAGTGTAGGTTTCATAATGGATTCACCAAATGAATGAGAAAGGAGGTATAATGAAATGTATAAACACATATGAATGCACGCTGTACTGCTCAGCCACAATGCAGATGTTGTTGCTTTAATGCTGTTAACCAATTAGCTGGCATTGCAGACAAGTCATTATTGATCCCTGTCTTCCCTCTTTAATTTTTTATTCTTAGCTTATATGTATGTTTTAAAAAAGGCCAGAAATATGATTCTCAGTGCTTTTGCAAAATCACAATGGGAAAAATGTCACCTAAAAGGGCTAAGAAACCGTCTTTTGTGCTTTTATTTGCTGTTGTTGAGCCATAAATTGAAGCTAATTGGACAACCGGCTGCTGAGTCGGTGCAACACTAATATGACTGGAGGATCATTGGTTAAAATCTCTACTTGGGGAAAATCCTGCTGGAGTGAATGTGAAGCATTCATCCTTCTTCCGTAAATGCCATTAGAGAAACGTTGTGCTACAAAACATTGGATTGGTCCGCTGGAGTCGCCCAACGGTCATCAGCTCAGCGAATGGAGTGTTAACTGGACCACCAAGGCTGTGATGCCCTGTGCTAAAATAACACTCACTTACAAGGGGAAATGAAATATGACTCTTAGACCTTGTTAGTAGCAAGAGTCATATTTTAGGTCTGTGGGGCTGCACTTTTTTAGCTACATGCTAACATCAGCGCTGCTCTAATAAGCTCACGATCGTGTTAAAAAACTACCAGTATAAGTGTACATGATTTGTAAAGTGTATATGCTTTGTTTTGAAAAAACTGCCATGTGTGGAATAAACAAATAAACAAACATACTGAATTTAGCAGATATACAGGTAAGGTGTTCCATTCACCGCACCTTACTTTAGCATGTTAGCATCCTAACACCTGTCAATTAGCTCAAAGTACAGTTTTGTCATGAGGGGAATGTCATGAGTTTTGCAGGTATTTAGTCATAAAACCACGGTATTGGACACATTGAAATGTTGATGGTGTTAGATAAAAGGTCAGGGGATTATCAGAGTAATCACTGTTATCCTGGGGGGGAGATTAATGTCTGCAACTAATGTCAAGGCAGTTCATCAAGTAGTTGATACATTTGAGGGAAAATGTAAAAATGGCAACCATGGTTGCGTTAGAGGAATGTCAGGAGATCAATAACATAGTTGGTCCTTATCCTCTGGGGAACATGACTATCATGATGTCAAATTATTTAAATAGTTGTTGAAACATTACACTGAAGTACCAAATGTCCTTCTCATGGCGGCGTTAGAGGAAAAGTCAGGATATGAGCAAATTCACTAGGATTCATCCTCTGGGGACCATGCTTTTCCGCTTCAAATTACTTTGCAAACCTTCCAAAAAGTAACCCATCCCTCAAGGGACCAAACAATCCTTGGAAACTTAAAAAATGCCTTAATCTTTGCTTTTCATCTGCCATTAAAATGTAATTAAAATTCACCTGGTAAAGAAGTGAATGTATCTTATCTCCAAAAGTTAAAGCATTTCATTAAGACTTGAAATGTCAACGTTGAAGAACAATTCAGGGCGTCACTGACATCATTAGGTCTAATCCACTGGGGAACATGAATGACGGTACGAAATGTCATACAAAAATGAAATAGTTGTCTACACTCAAGAACAAAATGTCCTTTTACTTATTACAGAGGCAATAGAGGATAAGTCCGGAGATCACCAAAGTCACATGAAGTTATCATCTGGGGACCATGACTAGTAAAAACTTCACATGTTAACGTAATGCCAGTGTAAGAGGAACAAGACAGAAAGTCACTGACATCATTAGATGTAATCCTCTGGGGAGCATGCATGTCTGTACACAACTTAGTAGCAATCCTTGCAGGATAATGAGATTTCCAAGTCTGAAACAAAGCGGAAGATTTCTTGATTCACACCTTTCATTGTGTTGAAATGAACTCACCAGAGTATTACATGTAATGGTTACATGAAATCCATGTAAGATCACTCCTAATAGGGAAATATCTGGTAGAACAGCGATTCCCAACCTTTTTCAACTCAGGGCCCACTTAAGAATCAAAAAAATTGTCGGGGCCCACATTCAACCATAAACAATACGGTGGCTAAATAAAGTTCTGATTGGTCAGTTCAGATCATGTGACGCGTTGTTAATCCAGTAGAACAGACCGCTGTCAAGGACTGTACTGACCGTTGTTAAGGAGGATCAAGAAAGAGAATGGAAAAGAGGTTAAAATAAAAATAAATCTTAATAATGAAAATGTTTCCACACAAATCATAATATTTTGCAAATTATTTGGCAGCAAATATTGAATTTAAACCCTTTAATTAATTAATTCCTTACATTTATTATAGCACTTTTCCAGATGCTCAAAGCGCTTTACAAATACACATATTGTTTATACATGCAATGGTCACTGTGGACAATACCCACAGGAGCAAGTTCAGGTGAAGTGTCTTGCCCAAGGACACAACGGCTTTACAGACGCAGCAGCGGCGGGTTTCACCCGATCTGATGATCATTGCACTGCGCCACACCGTCCATCTTCACGCCTCGAAGTCATCGAGGCGCTTTTACAAGTACACATTGATATTATACATGTACTGTGGACATTACCCACAGGAGCAAATCCGGGTGAAGTGTCTTGCCCAAGGACACAACGGCCTGACGCAGTGGCGTCAGGAGCGGGTTTCGAACTGGAGTTCCCCAGCACCCCCCTTGATCTGATGATCAGATGCACAGACCAGAGCCATATAATAGAAGAGTTACGACATCTCCGTTCACTCCAATGGACCACTTTTTTTACAGCAATGGCGGATCGTGGAGCCTCTCAATCGTTCCCCGGAAGTTAGCGCCAAGGCTAGCAGAGCTGTGGAGTTGCAGCATAATAGACCGTTCGTGACGGACTTTTAAAGGTAAGAAGAAGTTTAAAGATTTATATTGCGGATATTATCACTACATCTGATTCAAATGAACATGTGTATTAAAGGATGTCAGTGGATTATCCCTAAATTATTAGATTTAGGGAACGTTTACAGATAACAGATTAAGCTAGGATACCGAAGCAAGTTAGCAACACACGTTGAACAGCCTTTTAATTGTAAATTCCTTTCTCTTAATGTCTATTTGGTCCAACGTTGTTGAATTAGAGAAGAGGGGCTTCTAAACGGGATTGTATGCGGGGGTGGAGGGAGTTAAATATTAGATAAATATAACTTTGGTGCGTGTAAGAGTGAGTGTTTTTAGCAGAACCATATTGTGTCCTTGTGATTATGTTGATTATTACCTGTCTGTATAATGTTGCAGCTCAGCTGATTTTGGATTGATGGCAAAGGGAGAGGGACTTAAGTGAGTGTGAAAACACAAGGTAAGTTTAATACTACTGTTTTATATAAGTAAGCATGTATTCTATCACTGTATTATATAAGTAATCGTGTTAGTAACCTACTGTATGGCAGGTGGAGGGGCAGTGGTGTTACAGGTGGAGGAGCAAAACTGCAAGACTGCAAACTCACAAGACAGAGAAATCAAAGTTTGTTCTCCAGAGAAGAGGTTGATTTCACTTCAATTTTTTATTTCATATTTTCTAAAGATGTGGAAATGGCAACAACAAAAAACTTGAAAGCTGTAACCAAGACAACTGTAACAACATGAGTAGAGAGCCACCAAGGTTTTTAAAGTCTCTCTCTTACTCAATTTTGCCAACCCAAACTTCCAGGTACATGACGGGACACCTTGCTTGTTTTTGTTGTTTGCGCTCCTCTGGCAGGTGGAGGGGCAGTGATGTTACGGGTGGAGGGGCAGTGATGTTAGCTGGGTGCTGGCAGGTGGAAGAGCAATGTTTAGTCCAAATATTTCCATTGCAACAGCTAATGGAAATGATTGCAGCTGTGGATCTGTTTGGGGGTTGCTGGATGTGGTAGCTTGGCTGCTGTTGTTCCTTTTCACCTTTTTGGATTGGCTCTTGCTTCCAAAATGGCCATCTTTTAATTTTATTTTTTTTCTGTCATTTCTGATTTGTTTGGCCTCAATTCTCAGCCTCAGCCATATGAATCTTTTTACAAGTTTTTGTTGTACTCCACAGCATGACGGAAGCCTGCTGGAGAGGGCCTGAGCTTCTTTCTCCAAGACACCCACTGCGTTGGGGAGCTGCATGAGGGAGGAACCAGTCTTGGTCCTAAATAGTTCCTCAATTTGGTGAATTAAGTCAAAGGCTTCTTGGGGGGGACGACAAAGAGCACCTGCCTTGAAATCTTTCAAGTCCACTAACAAGCTGTTGTCACCAGAAGGACTCTCATCATGGCGCTCTGTTGCAATTTTGCATTTTTCACAGATGCTGGCAAACTTGATGATTTTGTGGACGATGTAGCCTGCAAGATGGAAGAGAATACATTTCTCAGTTTTTGTGAGGTCAGGTGCAGCTGCTCTGTTCACCGCCATCAGCTGTTCCACTCTGACTGATGGAGTGATTTTTGGCTCCCCTGTGTCCAGGAAGTCTACCAAAAAGCTACTGTGGTCTTCCTGGTAGCTCCCAGAGCTGATGGTGGTGAGGAACTGCCCCACAGATATGATTCTCAGTGCATGATGGAATTCCACTGGAGTTGGGACAGGTTTTTAGACCTCACACAGCTGAATGTATTTTCAAGGCAGTCTTGTGTGAACCTTGACGTTAACACAAACCTGTGTCCTTGTGTAAGCATCTCCTCTTGTATGGCCAAAATTGATGTTGTTGCCATTATCACCCCTGTTTGAACAGGCTTCCAAGCTCCCTTTTGACCAATCTTTATCCCACGAAACAGATGGACGATGTTCTGGAGGAAGGTGATGGCCTTTTGGTACTCCTCCATCTTGAGCCTGCTCAGGGTTGTAATTGGATGGCGAGATGACATCAGATCAAACCAACGATCAACCTGCTCCAGGAACCACGCTGTCGTCAGGTATGACAGAGGGCGGTTTTCTTGCTGCACCATGTATTTCAGCCCAGCACTTGTAGCCTTACTGAACACATTTAGAGCAAGACCAACCTTCATCTTATCAAAGTGACTTGGCTCGATGGCTGCAGCTGAAAGATGGGGAGCTATTTTTAAGGCCATCCCTTCCTGAAAGGTCAATAAGTCCTTAATGGGGACCACAGAAACCTCGTTAGAGGGGAGGTCCTCTCTGTTAACAACATCCTCAGGAATTATGAAGACCTGCCCACAGACAAGGGCACTTTTTAAATTTTTTACCAGATGTGGGACATCGGGCATGAAATAGAGCTGCCTGTCTGGTTTTGCTGGATGTGGCACCGATGTTTTATTTTGGTCCACCCCAAAGGATTTCCACATGGCTCGGTTAGGGCTACCCATGTCGGTGGTGACATCAAGCACATGTAGCCCTATGGATGCTGCCCTCTGTATTATCTCAATAATGATTGGCCTGTACTCTGCTCCATTGGTAGAATTGCCAGTGTAATGATATGCCACTACTTGCTTCCACCGTGTTGTGTTTCCAGCCAACATAAACACACAAGCATGTGTTGCCACCCCTGTGTGACCTGGTAAAGTCACATCACCGTACAGTTTGCCTGTAATCATGTCTAACTCCACACTTGGTGTGATTGCCATTTCATCCAAGGTCAACACACACTCCCTTTCAAGGTCTGTCAATCTATCTGCCTTCAATTTTAGGAAATCAAAGACCTCTGTCAACACACCAGGCTCAAACTTAACACATTGCATCCTTCTTTGCAATGTCCTTATTCCTGGAAGGGGAATCTTCAATTCCTGCAGAGTTTTGTAACCCGTTGGTCCGCTCGCAAAGCGAATTTTTAAAGCATTCTTAATTGTCTCATTGCTCCATTTCATCCCCTTTGTGGTGAGTCTGCCTAATGCCTTCAGTTGGTCTTTTGAAAATGTTTTCTTATATTTCTTGTCCCTAATTTTCATTGTTTTCTTGAGAGCTGCATTTTCCTTCCTGATTTTTCTTAGTGCAGCCTTTGCTTTTTTGGTGATTCCTTCTTGGCTCTTTAACTTTCTCTTTAATTGTTGTAATAGATCTGTTTGACTGGCTGCTGGTTCCCTCGTATGCTGACTGGCTGCTGGTTCCCTCGTATGCTGACTGGCTGCTGGTTCCCTCGTATGCTGACTGGCTGCTGGCTGAGTGGGTGGTGTCCGCCCTCCCTGTCTCTCCTCACTAGCCATGTCCTCTCTTTCTTCACCCTCACTTTCCTTTCTCTCAGTCTCCTCATCCCTTCTTCCCTCAATCTTTGAGACTAATGTAAGTAGAAGACATGGCACTGTACATTTCCGAACAATTTAAATATTATACCACTTAAAAATAACAAATATTACTTTTGTTACTAAGAGTTCATACTTATTATACCTGTGTCACCTTTCACACTATAGCTGTGATCATGAGCTATGGGCTTTGTAGATACAGGTCCCGGGGTGAATCGTGGTGCAGGGGCCCTTCTCTTTTTGACCACAGGGCGATGCACGAAGATGGTGGGTATAGCCTCTGCTCTCAGCCTAGTCTTGCCCTTTTTTGTCTTGACAAACTGGTCTGCATCAAAATGTGCCTGCGGAGTGACTTGAGGTTACTTCACACACAGAACAACTGTGTCTGAATCTTGTCTGCCCACATACATATTCCATAGTGGTTGAATACACAGTATTAGGAAACACTTTATACTTACTGGACATGTTATACTCATTACATACTGTATATCCAGGGCTGCACATAACTGGTGCGCAGGTGCACCTCCGCCAAAAAATGAGCACCGGGTCATTTTTAAAAAAAGGCGCATTTGCGTACCAACATTGAGAGAGAGAGGAGAGAGAGAAGAGACAGAAGGGAGAAGAGAAAAGAGAGAAGAGAAAAGAGAGAAGAGAGGAGAGAGAAGAGAGGAGAGAGAGATAGAGAGAAGAGAGAAGAGAGGAGAGAGAGAAGAAGAGACAAGAGAGAAGAGAAGAGACAAGAGAAGAGAGAAGAGAGAGGAGAGAGAAGAGAGAGAGAGAAGAGAGAAGAGAGAAGAGAGGAAGAGAGAGAAGAGAGGAGGGAGGAGAGAGGAGAGAGAAGAGAGAAGAGAGAGAGAAGAGACAGAAGAGGAGAAGAGAAAAGAGAAGAGAGAAGAGAGGAGAGAGAGGAGAGAGAGAGAGACAGAAGGGAGAAGAGAAAAGAGAGAAGAGAGGAGAGAGAAGAGAGGAGAGAGAGAAAGGTATTTGCGAGTTGCATATGAACTCAGGGTCGGCTCCGTAGCACTGGCGTAATAGATGTTCGCCTAGGGCGCCAGATCCGGGGAGGCGCTGCGCTGTCAGCTCTGGGAGGGAAAAACAATTTTTTGACCGTTGGGGTTCATCCTAATTTTCGGCCTTGATGTAACAACATTCATAATTAAGTAAATGTAACGCCCTTTTCACCCCGGTTACACGTTTCATTTGCCCTGTATGATGGGCGCTGTAAGTGATGAAAATGGGGGATTTTGGCTTATCTGGCACCCACAGCTCACAGCCAAAGTGCGAGTGAGTGTGGGATCGAGGGAGGGTGCACCGGTTCCGGCGCTGTTGTTATTAGCATCTGGTGCTAGCTGCTCTAACGGATATAAGAAGAAGCTGTTTCTACAATAATGTGGAGGGAGAGTCCTCTCCAGTCAGACTGAGTGGCTGATAACTACAGCTCAGTGAGGTAAAGGACTCTCTGAGTGTTTAGATAGTTCACTTTAGTCTAAGTTATCTCAGTGGGTCTCAAACGTTTTGATCACAATTTATGTAAACACAAATTTTCAAGGCACTCCTTTATAATTATTGGGATAAACAGGTTTGAAATCATTCCAATGCATACTATAGGACAGTAAACCAAAAATATCCTTTAAAACTGGAAAGATAAAAAAAAATGCATAAATATATAAATGTTAAGGTAAAATAAGATATGAATGAACAACAAAAATAAAATAAGTTACATTAATTTGTTATTGGCTATGGTAGGTTATTGGTTATGTTCACATACTTATTTGATTACATCCACTTGTCTAAGATGACAACAGAGATTTTCGACCCAAACCCAGCTGTTGACTTGTGGATGCAAGCAGCTAATCGCAGACTCAACCAGAGAGAAAGAAGTAGGCCTACATCATCAGCTACCATGTCTGACAGAGAGGAAGACAGTGAGGAGAACAGTCAGGAGGGTAGTGATGACAGCTTGTAGGATTACTGGTCGTGCTAATGTTGCCTTGTGTTCACCTCTGCATGTGTGTTCAGTGCCGTGTGTCTGGCAAATAAAGAGCCCCTCAAAAGTTACGGTTTATTTCATTTTAAGGATGAGCACCAAGCAACATCTCCAGGTGCTCCTTTGAGAACCAGGGCAAAAAAGTTATGTGCACCCCTGTGTATACCAGCGACGTGCAGTCAGGGGAGGCAGAGCCTCACCTGTCATACTCATAGACTGGCCATACTACAATGTAATGGAAAAACAACTAAAGAAAAACTAAATAGTAATAATAATAACATGTCTCCACTGATCTGTGTTGTAAATGTGATTTCTGTTTGATTCCAATCGCTTTTTATAGTCAAAATCAGCAAATTTGCCTAGCTCCGCTACAACTACATGGGAGCGATGAGGAGTGAGGCAGGGACGAGCTCTGCCTCACGTAAGCCCACAGTAACTTGCTGGAGCGCGGGCACTAATTTAGCGCGGGCACTTATTTTGTGAGCGCGCTCAAGCCAGTTACTGTGTGGTGAGGTGAGGCACAGGTGAGCTCTGCCTCACCTCAGAATGCGTCACCCCACAGAAACTGGCTGGAAAGCGGGCACTAAACGCATGCCTGCACCATCTCACTGTATGTCACCAATGTAATGTTTGTAGATCCCTTTATTACATTTATCCTCGCCATCCATAGTCTCTAAATAACTTATTTCACGTATATATGATATTTAGGCTCGCCGTTCAACGGCAATGAAAAAAGCACCAGGGGAGGCAGCCATAACCTCTGCCGCACTGAAGGGGGCGCACGTGAGCCCACAGGTCCTTGTTGCTACTTTTATTCTACGCAGACGCAAACAACAAGCTAGACTTTTGAAACTAGAGGAAGTTAATATGGACTTTTACAAAAAAGTAATAGAGATTGTTGTCCAGAAGGATAGCATGGACTTCATCTTCAAGTCAAGGTAAGACCACATTGGTAATGAAAATGGGATCTTACTAAGAAAGAACAATCCAATATTTAGATGTTGGGTATCCTTTTGTTGAACGGTCTGTTTAAAATGAATCGAAGCATCAGACCAAAAAAGCTTTTGAAAATAACAGAATATTTCGATTAAGGTCAGAATATAATATTTGTAAATCTGACTCTGAAAGAGTCAGTGCCTCACCAGCCATGAACCTCACCGCACGTCACTGCTGTATATAAAATATTGGTTTTAAAGAATTCAAAGCTATAAATAAACAGCAACAGGCTCTTTAACCAAGGCACTGTTAGCCTAACATGTAAACTAGTTGTTCACACTAATCCTAATATTATCACTTAATATTAGCAAATTCTATTTTATTTTTTAAAACATATTGATGTAAATACATACACATATCGATTTGTTGTATAAATATTGCAAATCAAAACCTTTATTCACTAATAATTACCAAAAATCGTAGTTCTATCTCCTGTTATCAATGCATTCACATTGCCCGCCATGAACTTCCGGGGAACGATCCTCTTCTGCATGAACCACGTGACGATAACCGTTTTTGGACTTCCGTTGTCATAACTCTTCTATTATATGGCTCTGGCACAGACCACTGCGCCACCCGTCTTTAATATTTTATTGTGGCTTTTAGATGGCTTTTTAAAAGTCAATCAAGGAGTAATCTTAATTTAAGGTGTTTGAAGAGTAGATTTAAAATACAATTTATTTTGAAAAAAATTATTGCCACAAAAAAATCAAAGGGTGACTCAACACGCCATGAAATGGGAAATAATGAGCTCTAACGAAGAGTGGGATTAAAGCAGTGGCGAACCGTCAGGGCCATCAAGGTATTCAGAGAATACCCTGGAACACTCAGATAAAACAAACAAAAAATCGATTTAATTATATAAATAAAATGTATGTAAAATGAATAAATGAGAATCGTATCTCTGTTGTTGATCTGTAATATTACAGTGTTACCAGTGGCGGCTGGTGGAAAATATTTTTGGTGGGGCTGTTGATATAGTGAGTAAACATTTTGTTTTTGGGAGAAATGACCCCTTAAATTAGGACTTCTGGTAATGTAATGCCGCGTTTCCAGAGCAGCGCGGAGCTCGCTTTAATGCTGCGTTCAGACCGGACGCGATGCGAATATTCGCTTCTCTCTAAACGCTCCTATCGCATCGCTCTAGTCCAGGGGTGGCCAACCAATCAGAGGTAAAGAGCCAATAATTTTACTGTGTTACTGCAAAGAGCCACATCATACACACATGCTGGGTGTATGTCCCAACCTCTCTCTCTCCTTCTCTCTTTTGCACTCAGCCTTTCTGTGTGCCCCGACCTCTCTCTCACACATACAAAATGAAAATCTAAAAATGAACAATAATTGACACACACACACACACACTCAAAGACACACCCTCCCATAGAGACACACACCCTCTCACATACAGAAACATATACCTCTGCTCAGCCAGATTTCCTATAAATGTCACAGTGCATGATATTGACAGAAATTGACTTAAACCTCTCCTACCAGTATTAAGACCAGAGGCCAGTTATAGTCAACCATTAATATTGTGTCTCACACACAAACTCTCAGTTAAAAACATTTGAAAAAAGTAGTTATCTTACTATGCATGTTGCCTCTTTGAAACGTGCAGAGGATGTGGAAGGGGCTCAAATGCATGAAAGAGCATCATTTAATAAAAATATGCCTGGCCTTTATTCTGCCTGTATCTCACACGCACATTCATGACCGTCATTTAAAAATAAATGAAAATAAATAAAGTGTATTTTTGTTAATTCTCCTCACATGACATCTCAACTTTTACCTAACCCTCTAACTGACAGAAGCTCTGCTGACAGAGATGCACTTTCTCTCTTTTTTATTTTTTTACCGCGAATCACCAAATTCGTGAGTCCTTCTGTGTCAGTTGCCAGCTTTCCGGGAGCAGGCCTTCTCACATACACATATACCACTGCAAATTGTTACCATTTTGATTTGACAACATTATATTGAGTTATTACGGTTTTATCAGAGTTATATTTCTGCCAATCAGAAGCAGATCTCTCCCTTCACTGTCACATCGCGAGTGCAGTAAAGCCCGCCTCCAGTACTGCAGGATCTGCATTCTGATTGGCGAAAGCACTTCTTTGTGTGTTGTTAACCCTTTGTGAACTGGGATACATATGCGTAAAAAAAAAAAACACAATTACAATTCGATATGAATTGAGGAGCCGCATGAGACTGGGCAAAGAGCCGCATGCGGCTCGAGAGCCGCGGGTTGGCCACTCCTGCTCTAGTCGCTCGAGTTTCACCGCGGCTGCCAGCTGTGTTTACTCGCATCATTCAAACAAGACGCGCTGGCTCGGGAGCTACAACTACAACAAAATGAACATATTTTACCGTGATTAAATTGTAATACACGTTTCGAAATGATGCCGACGTAACAACATACTGATACCGGTTAGTAAAAACCATGAATTAATGCTTTGACAAGTCTGCTGACAGACAGCAGGCGAAAAACCTTTTAGAATGCTTGTTTTCTGAATGGAGCTTGGCTAAGCTAACGTTATGCTCCGACCGTCCACACTCACAACAACGGCCTATACAGACATAAATAAACCAGCGACTGTATTCTCCATGACACAGACAGTCTGTGGTTTGTACTTGTTTAACTTTTGTCTAGTTTCTGAACAGATCGTATCTGTCCCCGGCTGTTTGAAGAGCAAGCATGGGAAACAAAAGATAGCATTTACCTGTTTGCATCCAGCTAGCCATGCCTTTCTGGTGTACCAGCTACGTGATACGTTTTGTCTTTTTCACGAGCTTGCTGTGATATATACAAATCGGGTTGGTCCGGTCCAAGGTCTTTAAGTATCAATTTATCTCCCAAACTTCTCCTTTGGAAAGGATTGGAGAGTAGCTCTTGCACGGAATTAGGTGCGGACCAAGGTCCGGCGACTCCACCTGCACACCATTCTCATCCAACTACTGCGTCACCTTGGTCACTCACGAGCATAGACTGTATATATAAAGCTCACGAATCTAAAAAACAACTCACGTCAACGCACGTAAGCAACGTGGGCGCCAACGTGAGCACCCTCGTGACCAAAATATTTGACGGCGCTGATTGGCTGAAATTATGTTTCGGCGGCACAGTTTACTATTGAGACTTTTGCAACGTGCTGGTTGCTGCTGTTTGTCTCGGGGGCTCCGCCCGGTAATGATAAACTAAAGCCATGGGCAAGGCCAGGCAGGAAATATGTGACTTATCAGTAACTTTAGACATCGTAACACCATTTTAAACGAGATTTTATTGTAGATTATACATTTTACTGATACCAATTGTATGATATTTACCTTGTTCATTCAAAATAAAAATATAAAATATATATTTTTTTTAAATATATATTTTTTAATTTCATATTTTTTTTAATATTTTTTTTTGTATGTGGGAAGAGGTGGGGCGGCGCCCCTATGGGCCGGCCGCCACTGAGTGTTACGTTGATTTGTTTGTCCTTCTCGGACCATGCACTACGCATTTCAGTGGGTTTGTGTTAGAAAAGAAAGCAACCAATCAGATCTTGTTCTGGGTCTCTGGGTAGAATATCCTTCAACCAAGGTATTCTACATCCTTGATAGGATGCCCTGGCCGTTGCACTGAATGAGAGCGTACGTTTGGACTGACAGTTTGATCAACCTATCATATATTGATTTGTAGCCATACATGGGCGTATTCTTTCAGAGTTTCCCTCGGTTCCAGGGTATTCTAGAAGGCCCGCTAGTTAACTGGCTCGAGACAGAGGATCTAGATGAATGCGACGAAGCAATTCATGCAGTTTTATTGTTTTTAACGTTGAAATGACAAGTGCAACAGGTGAAGATGAAGTTGTTGCGGAATTGTTGTGAGTACCCTTTTCAAGACGACAATTCAGTGAGAAGACGGACATTATAATGCCGCGGAGAGGGGGCGGGGCGACGGGAGGTGTGTGTGTCTACAGAAGGTCCAGTTGTGATAGACACGGTTCGCCACTGGATTAAAGGAACAATAAATATGCTTGCCATGTTGTGTTTTTGGTGGTATTTGGTGGTCAACCTATTTTTGTTTGTGAAATGTTGAAGTGGTCCTACTGACTATATCTTAATTTCTTCTGTTTTTGTTTTGTTGTTGTCTGAGATGGGAATGTCATCTCCTTTGGCGGCACACTTGCAATGCCTTCGCGGACCACTAGGGGGCCACGGCCCACAGGTTGGGAACCGCTGTGGTAGAATATACGTTTTCTGCCACATCTTAAGAATAGTTTTTGAAGGAAAATTCAAAATGTCCTGCAACAGCTTGGATGTGTCATTTTTGTCAAGGTCTCAAGTGAAATAAATCCAGACTTTGATAATGATATTCATTGAAATATTTGGAGGCGTTGTACTGTCTTTTATATGGTAAGTTATTTGGTCTATTGTTCCGCGGCGGATATGGTAATGCATGTCTAAAGTAATATTCTTTGCATATTAGGGGCCGCTGATTAAAGTAGATAACTGATGGAAAGTTACAACCAAAGACTCTCACACATTTGGTGCTTTCAAGACAGAGACTTGATGATACATGTGTGAGCGTTTTAATTTCCAATTCATAAACGAACGATAAACACATCTTTAAATGAACCACTGGATGTTGGTTGTGGGACACCCCTTTGTTTTCAAATCACTTATAAATCCTGATTGCTGCACTTATGCAACACACACACACACACACACACACACACACACACACACACACACACACACACACACACACACACACACACACACACACACACACACACACACACACACACACACACACACACACACACACACACACACACACACACACACACACACACACACACACACACACACACACACACACACACACACACACACACACACACTTCATAATTCAGATGATTCATTTGCTGCCGCAGAGGAATTATGCATTTATTGTCTTGGCTGATCAACTTGACAGACAGTAATGAAATGAATGACAGAAGGTATCGCAGCATAGAGCTCAGCCTCATCACACAACTATAGAGCCCCGGGAAATATAGGGATGGAATTCATTATCGACTAATGAATGAGGCTTAAAAGTCTCACATAAAAAACTCTGCAAAGTAGCGTGCCCTTTTACACCATTTGTTCGGACATGTGCATCGCTGCCTCTCAAAGTCACTCATTCTTTATCGTGGTTTCAGGCATTTCTTCATAACCCCTCTGATACAGCTTACTAGACAATCTGCCATAATGTGACGCACTACAAGGCTGAAAACCCTCATATCCGCTGCCATCGATCAGACTCTTTGGTTTGGGAAGTCTAGTTGACAGCAGCATCCCGGTGACTCAATGGTCTCTAAGGCACGATTATGCATAATACAAATAAGCAGATACATTTCCCCAATCAATTCATTTGTGTATATTAAAAATATAACTTAATAATATACAAGAAAGGCTATCATCAATCCGAAACTCCAAAGTTAAATTGTCAAATGTCTTGATTTGTTCCAACAACAGTCTCAAACTCTAATATATTTAAATTACACAGATATAAAACAACAAAACCAGATAATCCTCATATTGGTAAAGCTGCAAACGAAGATCAGAATTGTTTCTGTTGCTTATAAATTGGGCTTCATTATTTAAGACATATTTAAAATATGACCACTTTTTCTTGTGCGTCTTTACAGTGAGCTGTGTTTAAAGACAGAACAAGTATTCATGGCCTTATGTTGGAGCCAAAAAGCTATTTAGCCTGAGTTAATGATTTGTATTATTATAATTTGTTCACATCCCTTTTATTTGTATTTGTTGAGCACTTCCAGCAATTGTCACATGGGTGTGTTTTGTATATTTAGGTCACATGGCCTTTGACAGGTAGCATTGTACTTTAGAGATCGTACCATGTGTAATGATGAACACCAGCCGTTTGAGACAGAGGAGCTGTAACTTAGTGATGAAGAACGGCTGTAGCTTCGATGGCGGATTCCAACCGTCTGCATTGACTGTCCGGACATTTAGGCTAACAGACAGAGACAGTGAGCAACCACTATTCCTCACTGTTGCACCAGAGGGTGATGAAGTGTGCACAAACTCTTTGAGGAAGACACCGACTACCGGCAAAAGCTGAACTGACTACTGGATTGCACGTCATTGAGAAAGTAAAGACGGCTGTAATCAAAAGTTAGTCGTGTCATATCATGGTTTTAACCTAGAGGCCAAATGAGTCTTATTTAAAAATCCTCCTCCAATTATTCCACAAAGGGACGGGTATCGTTTGGATTTTATCAATATCGCTTATCGATACCGAATTTGATACATGAAAAGATGTACAAATATCCAATAAGAGCTATTTATTGATGTTTCTCTTCCAAAATAACTGACTTATAGTCTTCGAGCTTCTCAGATGTAAAAAATAAAAAGGTTAAAAGAACAAAGATTTGGGATCACAAACTAAATAAATGTGTCATTTAACAGTTTACGTTTTTTCTTCTTTAAATGGTTGTTGATGTTCCCTTGGAGAAGTCACGATCCCTTTTCACTGACTGCACGTCATGTGGAAAACCCTCTTCCAGCGCTGAGGAGGCCTGAATCCCACTCCACATATCTATTATCCCCTCGATATCTCATTCATAACATATCTCCGGGAGGAAGGACCCAAACAAGTTCGAGGTGTTTCTGTAGATTCACGATGTGCAGTCATATCCAATAACTTCAAAGAGCTCATCTTGATATTAGTTAAAGCAGTTTAATTTGACTGTGAAATGACTGGGGAGACAGAGACCCCTGGTGGTCAGTTTGAGCAATTACATCTCGAGCTTTACTAGAACAGTGTTCACACTTAATGTTCCTTTTAATTAACATATTGTACATCCAATCAGGATAATGAATGTTTACTATCTCCCTATAGAGTTCATTAGACTACATGACATACTTGCAACCTATTTTTGTAACAATAATTCAACGTTTTAAAGCTGGAATTAAAAGGAAAACACTATTAAATGAGCGTTCATATTGTCGCAGACTGCATACCTTTTTGGACAAATGTGTGAAAGTGGCAACCTGAGCAGAAATCAAACCAATTTAAAATCTGTCAAAGACTTTTAGAAGTTCACTCCAATCTGTGTCATTAGAGAGGAAGCAGAGGACAGATAGGAAATAACAGAGAAAGAGAGAGGGGACAGACAGAGTAAACAAGGCCATCGGGGAAATAAGTCCAGTCATTTCCATGTGTGTGTTCCTCTGAGCCGCGGTTTAACAAGCTGCACATGAAGACGGGTGTGTGTGTGTGTGTGTGTGTGTGTGTGTGTGTGTGTGGAGTTCCTCTTAATCATATCCGTGAATGTTCAGCAGGAAACCGAGCGGGAGGAGGAACGTGTTAATTGATCCTCCAGAGCTGTCTGCTATGACTTCAAACTCTTCATTTATTTTCTTCACATATTTTATACACGCTGAGTCGGGCCCGGCTCCAGGGCACGATTTAATGAGGTTTGTGCATTGTTGTTATTTGTGAAAGCCTCCAAACCTCCAGCATGTTTAAAGAATGATCTGCACAATATTCAGACAGAACTATTTAGATTTCACATGAATTCATTATTTAAATGTTGAGTACTAGTCTCACAGCGATAACAGTTACAAAGTTTTGGACACAGTTTTCTAGACTAATCAGATAAAGGAACTTTTTTTAATAGGTGGCATCAAATTGAAGCAAATGTTTAAAGTGATGTCCTAAGGCTTATTTAATGGGCTAATCGTTAACGTTTCTCTTCTTGAGTCTTGTATATCATTTCTATTGCATACCTGTTAGTTGCAAATCACACAGTGCATGTCTATGGTCAACAAATGTATTTATTTCACATCATTTTGAGCTATTCTGAGTTGTTATTGTCAATTCTACTGTGTGTGATTGGAATCTGTGTTTAGTTGTTAGTGTTTTTTGGTCATGCCTTGATACATACAGTAAGCCCATTTTTTGTAATCTCCCTAGCATGAATCTGTTTCATTCATCCATTTGTTGCTGTAAGCGTTTCCTTTTAAACCTATTTTGTTGTTTCAAGAATAGATGACGGGACATAAAGACTTGACGACAATACATATATCTAAGGCTATATCACGGTAATGATAAAAAGCTCCCATGTCATGCTTTTCTGGTTATTACCGTCCCCTTGTGTTCTGAAGGTTTTTATGCATGTAAACGGTCTGCAGAGTCACAAACCCTCAAAGTACACCCTGTAGCGAGTAAAACTCTAACACAGAAAATACCTGTCTATGCTGCCCCAGAACGCCTCGTTGGACATTTATCTTTTTCAATTTTTGTCTTCCGGGAACCAAGTGACGTAACGACGACCCCTCCGCGGATTGGTCAAAATGGACCAATCCGCGGACTTCCTCACACACAATCTTTTCTCAGCTGCAGCTCCGTCAATTTCTCCTCCCTGAGACGGCGGGACGCTGCGAGGCTGTGAGTCGGTGAGCACACACACAAACTCCCAGCCAGGCTGCGGGTGTGTGTGTGTGTTCGGGCTGGGTCTCGCTGTCTCGCTGTCGGCCACTGGGCTCATAGGGAGGGGGGGGGGGGGGGGGGGGGCAGGAGCTCCAACGAGCCGTTTTGGACAGAGAGTTTTTACACATACTTTACAGAGATGCTGAGAAACCAATGTGAGTTTGGAAAATTGCACAATATAAATGTATTCTAGTAGAACTCAACAATGGAGTTATGATCAGTGGAAATGGGACCTTTAAGAATAAGTTACAGTAATATTTGTTGAGGGAACATTCAGGAAGTGCACTGCTGATGTGTTACTAAAATACTTCCTTTTGTCATCCTAGAATTAGCTGTAGACAGTTAAGTCGAATGCATGTCGGCAGTAATGGATGTGAGAATGATTTTAAATATTAAAGTCAAATCCAGAGGTGAAAAGTAACTAATTACATTACGTGCAGAGTTGAGTCTTGCTTTTTTATAGTTCTACCCAGCTACATTTCAAAATGTTCATGTACTAAATGTATTTGCAGTTCAAGCAAAGACATTTGTTAGATGACTCAAACTAGTTGTATGAGGAACAGAGGCACACATGTAAAAAGGGAACGCAGAGCGACTCGTTTCCGATTGAAGATCCATGAGAATACGTATATTTCAGAATGAAATGTAATGCAGTTTGGAAATAGACAACAAACGTATTGATCAGTAACCGAAGGTACCTCAATGTGGCAGCACCAGAACATTCTGAATGATTCAAGCAGATACTCTTAAGGGTTTCAGGTTGCATGAACACAATTGTGTTAATGTGTTCCCCTTCCAGATAGTGGAGCACAAAGTGAGTTCACAATGTAAATGTTAAGAGTGTTAAATACTACACGGGTGTTTTGTTTCTCATTTTTTACTTAAGTTTGATCAGCAGATAAAAAAAAAACATGATCATTAAATACAGGACGATTACAATAAGTAACAAATGATGTGCATTTATTTGACCTCCATACCTTAACTGTTGGTGTCCTTGTGATTTTGATTGCAAACTAAAGAATCAAACAACAAAAGCCAGACGCTACACGTAGAAGCCGTTCATGCGGAGTCCTGGGGATGTTTTGTTCGGCTCGTGGATGTGATACAGGAGCTGCATGAAAAAGTCCGAGTTGGGGCAGCTTTCAAATGTCCAATTCCCAGCTTAGCTTTCATCGGCCTCCAGGTTAATGTTGGTACCAAACTTGGCATAGAGCTGGATCTTCAGATCCCCCAAAACTTGCAGTATCGCCGACACTCGGGCATCGAGGCCTTTGACCTCCTGCTCCAGTGTTTCCTGATTACAGAACATAAATCCCAATTAAACCACATCTACTACAATTTCCCAGACGACGGAGAACAACATATTATGAAGGAAACATGTATTGTGATGAAAGAATTTAAAATGTGGCCTAAACTCATATATATATATCAATATTCCAATTACTGTATATAGACTATTCTGCACAGTTTCTATTATATGCTGTTTCTATTATATTTGTATTTTATTGTACTATGTTATCTGTGTTATTGTGTTGCACTGTTGGAGGAGCCTGGGACCTAAGATTAGTAGTCATAGCTACACTGTAGCTATGACTACATGACAATAAAAGCCTTGAAATAAGTGTGCACTCATTTATAGTCAGAAGATATGAGTTTAAACGTGAGCTTTTCTCAGCTGTTCGTAGCAAACGGCTCTACATACATCCTCGTTGCCTTCGCTGTGTGCTTTGTTGTTTGGCTAAAAAAGCATCGGCAGATAAAAAGGACAAACAGGAACTTGAAGTGACAGAAGGAAGGACAAGGTCTCATCTGAGGACCAATAGTGCACCATGGATGATTAATGTGCCCCAAACTTCAACTGCTTCTCACTGTTCCAAAGCTCTGAGACAACTATCAGTGCAAATAAAGGAATAGTTTTACATTTTTTGGACTATGTTATTGGTTTTCTTGCCAACGTTCATATGTGAAGATCAATACACTTCTCATGACTGCAGTCTGGTTATCGTCACAGTGACTGAAAGCATGCTAAAAACACTCTGAAATAGTTTTATTGTGATGTACAAGGTTACTCATTGACTTTTGTATGACGTATAGAAATGTGTAATTAAACCGATCAATACACTGTGGGTGCAAAACATTTTCTGTTCATGTCAGTTTAAAAAGGGAACATTCAGACTTGTAGATGAATCTCCCATTTTTAAAATGAGGAAGCTAAGGGGAGAGTCAGACATAGCTTTCACTGGAAATCAGATTTTAGATGAATTTTTCTTAGAGGCAGGAATTAGTGCAAATTAAAGAAACCCATAATTTAATAGGAAGGATATCGTCCGACTTTTTTTCCCAATGCAAACGAGCCGTCTTTATATTGAAATTAGACATAATAATAAGTAGGGGTGTAACGGTTCACAGAAGTCACGGTTCGGTTCGTACCTCGGTTTGGAGGTCACGGTTCGGTACGGTTCGGTACAGCAAGAAAAAGCAAAAAAAAGTCCCAAATGCATAATTCCAGGTTTGTTGTTATTTATGTTTGAACAGTAGTGCAAGTTTCAGTTTAAAAATAAAGAACTATTTTTTGAATAATTAACTGTATTAAACAGTTAAAAACAAACCATACACAGTACCACACACACTCAGATGGCCATATTATCTATAATGGCTGATGTCAAACAAAAAGGTTTCATCAAGCTGTAAAACTAAAAAGAATGTCTTGAAAATATGACATCATAAATAATAAGAAAGTGTTTCAAGAGCGCAAAGTCGTTGAAAACCATATGCCAAAAGCTTCCGTTATTTATTTTGGTCTCACGGCTCTCATGTCTATTGGTTTATAAAAACAGCGGGGATCAGCTGCTGAACTGCTGTTGTCTTTCGCTGGGCTCCGCCTTCTGATATGATTTAGCATGTTTGGCGTGTGTTACCATTAGCATACCGCACCGCTGTAGAACAACGGCGACACACCGTCCTCGTCCGATCCACCACTCGCGCACTCCATCGTTATTGTAGTCCACAGGGAACCCGAAATGTTCCCACACAGCTGATTTAAAAGAAGCAGGTGGGTTCTAGCTCCTGTGTGTTATCTGAAATCGCCATACTAACTTTTCTTCTTCTTGTATTTTGTTCGTTTGTTGTTGTGTTTCTTCTTGTTCTTCATTTGTTGTTTAAGGGCGGCTGGCAAACAGCTTTTAGGCGCAATACCGCCCCCTGGATTATATATAGTGTAATGGATACAGCCCTGAATGACACTTTTTTCCCACTCATAAAAAAAAGGCGTATTCGTCGTGTGACTGCGTGTGCCGAACCGTGACGTCTGAACCATGACGGTACGGGAAGAATACCGTTACACCCCTAATAATAAGACATACACAAACTATCTACAATTCCCAAAGCCATGAATACAGTATGTGACCTGACGTTTTTATCTTTAAGAAATATGAGAGAACATTTTCTTTTAGGTGATATAGGTGAATGGAGTTTTAGTGCTTTCAGTCCCTTGACTTTATGACTCATCTTAATAAGAGTCTTTTACTGATGATTACCATTTCAAAAAGGTATAATGGTGTCTAAAGAAACCTACCTTGGCAGCCTCCAGCATCTCTTGAGTCTCTTCCTGGGTGTGACTGACAAAGACGTCGCCAATTTGGTACGGGATCAAAAGAGAGTCGTCGTCTAACATCATTAGGTCGTCGCTGGCATCCTGAAGGTTCTGCAGCGATTTCTGCCGGGTGACATTAGCAGAACATTACAGTCTCAATTAGGGCTGTTAACAAATGACTGTCAGTAATTCAGCAGCTGCACTTCCCTTTAGACCGTACTTAACCGTAACCCATATGAACAAATTACATTTCACCGGGAATTTGTCATTATCAACTTTATGGTAATTTCACAGGCTGTATTGTGTGGCTCTGATGACTCGTACTATGTTAAACTTAAGAAGTGAAGATGATAAGGGTCTGAAAGTTGATCAATTATTCCTTTGCAGTACAGCGAATTAGAAATAACAGAACCGCAAACAACTACAGCCTTCAAAATGAACATTACGTTTCAACAGCTCCTTAGAATATATTCAATAAAACATTGTTATCCTTGTGAAAACAGGGCTGTTGTGTATTGCTAACTCTAGACAAAGAATCTACACACAATAAGCCTATATTATTGCCATTACCCATGTTGGTCCAAAATATACATTTGTATTACAAACTCAGATGATCACACAATGGACCCCGAAAGGGTCAAATCCACATCACATGGTGCTTACTTTCTTCGCCTCGATTTCATTTTTCAGCTCGTTCATCCGACTTGTGTTCCTGGCGAATTTATTGATCCTCTGCTGGTCTTCAAAGGTGACGTTCACATCTTCTACCGCCTGCAGACATGAGGAAAAAAGTGGTTAAAGCCAGCTGTGGCAAATAACTCAGTACATTTACTTGCTTATTGCAGGTACATTTCTTTACTAATTATACTGCACTTGAGAATTTCCATTTTGTGCTATTTTAAATGTCTATTCCAATACAAATCAAAAGAGAAATATAACCTTTAAAATCACTATATTCTATTAAATAAATGCTTTAGTTACTATAGGTTACTATATAACCAAAAATATAAATCAGCAAATAAATAATGATGCTTCATTAAGTGGGAAATTCAAAAGCTAAAATTAGTCTCACTTTTAACAGCTCCAACATATAAGTGATGAACACATAATAAACATTTATTATAATCCATTGAATATACGTTATAGTAATTTTAGTCCGGGGGCTTTAAGTATATTTTGATGCCAATACTTATTTAATTACATTAATTTTTACTCAGTGATAATGTGCCCAAAGACTATATTAGGTAAATTAAGGTAAATTGACAATTATTTATCCAGTTGAGTTTAAAAGTACCGGCATATCTTTCATATTCAACTTGCTATGATTACTATAGATATGTTAACATATAGTAGATTTCTTATAATGCTAAATGTAGTCATTTGGCACTTGGGGACTTCCCTATATCATAATGAAATATAAACATTTGTAAAGTAGTCCCATAGGCCAAACATAGTCTGATAGCCAAGCCGTTTGTTTTTTATTGTTAGATTTGTGGGTAGTCAATCCCATAAAGCAAACAAAAGGTTTAAATTAAATAGACTAATTCTCCCACCTCTGTTAAAGCTAACATGCCAAACCCTGTTGGTCCACTAGCATACATATGAATGGTCAACGTAGCTACTGTTATCTAGCAAGCTAAAGAGGTAACTTTACAGTGTGTCCCGTCTGTTCTGCCAACTATCACATCCATGGTTTCTGTAGTTATTATTATCATCACCATTAAGCTGGCTAATTCTTAAGACTCTCAGTTGAATAAAAAACGGGATAAATATAGCTAGTGTATTAGCTAGCTAGCTAACGGTAGCTACAACCGTTGACATGAGCTGCACGAGGGCGTGACCATGATATTTATGTATCCGTGGTATCAACGGTTGTGTCTTTTTCCCCCACACAAACCTCTACTGCTTTATCTAATACTGCAAAAGAGACTGCAGCAGAGTGTCTTGAAAAGCAAGTTATTTTGTAATGTAATACTCACTACAGTTCCCTTCATGATGGCTGCCATCTTGGCTTCCTCGACTGCACAGATACACAGATCACCAGAAAAATAAATCTGTACCGCCACCAAGCGGGACAGGAAGTACCTCTAGATTTTAGCAGTAACAATGATAGAAAACAACACCTTTTCTTCAGTTTAGTCCACTTAATCATAATGTACATTTACTACTGAAGTAGGCTACTCTACTTAAGTAAAAAGTTGGGGTACATGAACATAAATGTTTTATTTAGTTCACTACTTTACACTTGTAGCCTACCTTTTTACTCCATTACATTATTTTTTTTAGATTTAGTTACTATGCAGATTTAGGTTACAAAATATCCTCCTGAGACCCAGAAAGAAAAAGGTTTCAAATTGTATTTAGGGTGGTATAAACATAATGACTAACAAAAAAAAAGGTTTTTTATTTTTGTTGTAGTGTGTGTCCTTTGTAGAGGACATCGGGTGTTAGTTATGCGAAGCATAGTATACAAACAACATTAACATACAAGTACATTTTAGACAACATTCGAGCACAACAACTCAATGCAACAAATATTGAGCCCTCATTTGTAGTACTCCATCTTTTTTTTAAATGCAGAGATACATCTTGATGTATGTTTTCCCACTGCATCGGTCTGCCATGAACCCTACAGAAACGTAAGTGTCAGTTTTGGCCCATAGTGGACTCCATTTGTGTTGTGTAATATGGGGGAAATAAAAAGTTAGCGAATCCCCATGTCCTCCTCAGAGGACATTCATAAAAACATTTAGTTTTAGGTCAAATAAGTAGCCTATTACACTGCTCTGAAAACTCACTACACTAACTCCTAAGATGTTCCCTTACTATAATTAATTAAAAATATTGAACTCACAACTCTGGTAATTACAAATGTACCATGTATCTTTCTATAAATAGTGCTTGTGTTGATGGACGCCATTTTAAAATACAATGAAATTATCTTTTCCAAAGCCACACCCCCACATATGTCATATGTTTGAAAAGCCCAGGATGTCCTCTGTGGAGTACAATTGGACTTAATGCTGTGGCATGTATAACCTCAAAGTAATGGACCAAAACCCAATGTGCTCCACAGAGGACAAAAATGAATGGGTGGGTCTCTGGAGGACATAAATCGACAGTACTTGTAAAGTACTTCAAATAAACCCCCCACCTTTACTAACTTCAAAACTGAAGTGATGAACAAATGAATGCACCTATAATTGATATACATTTTGTAATCGGATGTTTAAAGGTGCCTTTCTATATAGCAACTACTTTTTTACTTTTACTTGAGTACACATTTGGATGCAGTACTTTGACTTGTAACTGAGTATTTTTACACTGTAGTATTATACCTTTAGTTAAGTAAATAACCCGAGTACTTCTTCCGTCTCTGCATTTCACCGCATAATAGGCCTATTGCTGTCCTTTGATCACACAAGTACTTATAAAAGAGAATAATATAAGGTAGCATCAAACATGGGCCTTCATTCATAAAGAAGTTATAATTTAAGAAATGTTTTCCTATAAAAACAACATTGTTTTCTTACCACTATGATAGGTAGGCCTTTTTCTGTGTTTTTCATCAGAGGTAGAACGTCAAGTCAAGTCAAGCACAAATACTTTTTTAAGAGTTGTATGTATTATTGTAATTATAAGTTCATTGTTTGCGATGTTGGGAAGACATTGAGTACTTTCTGACAAGTTATCATTATTTATGTTGTTTAGTAATGCTGCTTGTGATTTTTGTATTAAGAGTGTGTTAAATGTTAATTATATCATTTGTTATTTTGTCTATTTACTTTGTTACTTTGTTCACATGGTCAAAATAAGTGAAACAAAATAAAAGAAAAATGATGGCAAATACAGTTGCAAGAAAAAGTATGTGAACCCTTTGGATTCTCCACACATAGCGTTGTGTGTTCCTTCCAAACAACTCAACTTTGATTTCATCTGTCCACAGAATATGTTGCCAGTAGTGCTGTGGAACATCCAGGTGCTCTTTTGCAAACTTCAAACGTACAGCAATGTTTTTTCTGGACAGCAGTGGCTTCCTCCGTGGTGTCCTCCCATGAACTCCATTCTTGTTCAGTGTTTTACGTATCGTAGATTCGTCAACAGAGATGTTAGCATGTGCCAGAGATTTCTCTAAGTCTCTAGCTGACACTCTAGGATTCTTCTTCACCTCATTGAGCATTCTGCGCTGTGCTCTTGCAGTCATCTTTACAGGACGGCCACTCCTAGGGAGAGTAGCAACAGTGCTGACCTTTCTCCATGTATAGACACTTTGTCTTACCGTGGACTGATGAACATCAAGGCTTTTAGAGATACTTTGGTAACCCTTTCCAGCTTTATGCAAGTCAACAATTCTTAATCGTAGGTCTTCTGAGAGCTCTTTTGTGCGAGGCATGGTTCACATCTGGCAATGCTTCTTAAGAATAGCACATTCAAAACTGGTGTGTATTTGTTATAGGGCAGGGCAGCTTTAACCAACACCTCCAATCTCGTCTCATTGATTGGACTCCAGGTTGGCTGACTCCTGACTCCAATTAGCTCTTGAAGAAGTCTTTAGCCTAGGGGTTCACATTTTTCTACCCTGCACTGTGAATGTTTACATGGTGTGTTCAATAAAAACATGAACACATATAATTGTTTGTGTGGTATTAGTTTAAGCAGACTGTGTTTGTCTATTGGTGTGACTTAGATGAAGATCAGAACACATGTTATGACCAACTTATGCAGAAATCCAGGTCATTCCAAAGGGTTCACATACTTTTTCTTGCAACTGTAACTCTCTTATGAGAGTGAGAATTTAGGTTTAGTTTAAATATATAATTAATTACCTAAAATAAATGAGCTAAGAATATGTCAAACATGTTATTTTATCAACCGGACCTACTTCTCTATAAATATTTCCACAGCAAACAGTACTGCACCCTAGCTCAAATATTTACTGAATACATATGGTGAGCTAGAGTGCTATTAATCCAATTCAAGCTGGCTGCAGGAAATGGATTAAGTGCACCACTTAAAGATATATAAGTGTTGTATGTGCAACCAGGCAGTATCATGAAAATCATTATGTTTTGACTAAATCTTAATAACCAAATGTCCTTATTATTTCTAAAATCAAGGGACTTTTTGTAAGGGTCGTGCCCCTGATAAAACTAGAAGGCTGCCGTGTGTTCAACATCATGAAGAGTTTGTCTGAGGTCTCTCAGCTGTTGGCCTTGCATGAAGTCAAAAGTGCACAATCCAATCAGGGGAATCCAACTCCCACCTCAATGTGCAGCCTATAGGCTACAATTGAGACATTGTGTGCATGGATTCCAAGCCCTGTCATAATACATTCAATAAACACTGCACATTTGAAGTTTCCTAACAATTGTGTTTTGCAGTTATTTGTTGTAAAACATATTCAAATGATTTTAAGTTTGGCTGATTTGCATGAAAAGGCTTTTGTCAGCAGCATGATCACAGCACATGATGCTGTACAAAGCGGCAAACAAACACACAGATGGGTATAATTAAAGAAGAAACACCTCAGAGTGAACTCAAGTCAGTTTGTCTTTGATCCCTGAGTGCCACTCAGGCAGTGCTGTCTGAATTGATGCATGACAGGCACTCAAAGACATTTAAATATGACCATGGAAGTCTTTTAAGACAGATGATTTAATTACAGAGCTCTTTGTTTGTCATGATAAGCTGTGACTCTAAAACAGATAGTTCCTCTTATAAAATCATATCAAAGAAATACAGTAGATATTTCATGGCATGTGGCACTTGGATTATTTCTTCCAAATTGTCCTATTATTAACAGACCCTGTAAAAAAGATCATAATAACCTAAATGATAACATGATTAAAGTTATTCTTTAAAATAAAAAGAACCGGGTTTATAGAATACTACGTTTATGCATGTTCTTTGTTGGCAATTAGGAAGTGTTACAACTAATGTCCTTAACCTACATCCTGTTAGTTCACATGTAATTTGTCAACAAGAGTGCACTGCATCGCCTTATTTCCTTGTGATTGATAAGATTATCAGCACATTATGATCATGTCGGGGGGTCTTCAAAGTGTTCACAGAGAGATTACAATGAGCTAATCGTGAGCTTTTAATAAAAGAGCACCGACACTGTAGTCAGTGAATAGTAGGAAGTCCCATTGATTACTTAAAAACGGTCACACCCATTTCTTAAAGCACACCAACTATGTATATAGGCTGTAAACAACAGGCATGCACAGTTTGGTAGGAGCAGCAGAGTGACACACTCCCTGCATATTTTATCTTAAGACGGATATCACTTGTTTGTCTTGCAGAAGTGTAACAAGGTAAGACATTTGAGTTAACACAATGCTATATTACTGAATGAAGAGACATACCAATTTCGATATATATTGCATTTTTGCATTGTATAGTTTCTTGTTCATGAAACGTAACTAAATTATATTTCCTTTTTTTCAGAATCGGAGTTTCAAAGCCTGATTCTTGGAAAACATGGGGAACGAAGCATCCAAGAACAAAGAGCTTACCAAGGTAGCATTTTATTAAAAGTAACAAAAACCTGTGATGTTAACCCTATAACTGAAGTATCTATAACTTATAATACATTTTAATTTCTCATGGAAAAGCAGATGTTAATGGCTGTTTGGACCAAATATGTTATACCATATTTTTCAAAATGTTTGATTGTTAGCAGTTTATGTAAATGCAAAATCAGTGTTTTGTCCAAATAACCCACTGTAGATAATGTCTTGTTAACTGTGGACCAATCTATACAGTATGTCTTTATTGCTTTTTTATAGCATGGGAGCATTTCTAGTAAGCATAACAATGGATCATTGAATGGCATCTCTACAAACATCAAATCTAATGGAGTGGCGACTGTTGGTGAGTGAGATCTGTTTTTATTAGAATACCTAATCATGTTTTAACTTTAAAAAAGCATGGTAGAAATATGTCATATATACACATTTGGACACAGTGTGACAATTAACTTTTTGTCTTAAAATGTTGAGAATCTGAGGATGACAGTCATATTTGTACTGTTCTTAATACTATTAAGCTGTATATTGCTTCTTGGGAAATATTGTACACTAGTCTCTGACACATAAAATCAGCTGATTTATGTTGGATTAGTCCTTTGGACTTTATAACACTCTGTAAACACAGTGACTCCCAGCTGGACTGTGTCTTGGGACTTACAAAGTAAACCTTAGGCGTAGTCTCATACAGTGACAAGAAGCAACTGTTTATCCTGTCATGGTGTGGTTTGTGTCAGTGCAGAGATAATAGTGCTGCAGGATTCCCACTGTCACCTGAGTTAGTCTAAGTCAGCTAATGTTGGCGACGGAGACAATTTCACTTTCTCACACATAGTCCATGTTTACTTCATGGAGACATGGAGCAAAGTAGATATCGTGCATAAGTTAAATATTGCATTCAAAGAAGTTAACATAAAATAAACACTGATGTGTAATATAAATGACAGATGCAAAAATATTTGGTAAAGCATATTCAAACACACGAATAATTATTAGATAAGATGCATTATTGTAACACAGACTTCACATTACAGACAAGAGAACAAAATAAAATAATCAACTAGCAACATGTAAAATATTTGTCAGAAAGTTTCAGGTTCCAATCTTTAATTCCCAACCCTTTTTTTTAACCTTGCCACAGAAATAACTGAGCCGCACTACGTGATAGTCGAAACCGACTCTAAATCTGCTGAAGCTCCGATTATTTCTGAACTCCTGGAAACCATCATCCAAAAGGAAGAAGTCCAGGAAATAAATGAAAATCCACCAGATGAAAGTCTTCCTGACCCCGATCCACAGACCGTAAGTGCAGATATGTTTGTTTTCAAATGTAATATTCTATTATTTTTATCGTCAACAAATACCATGCAAAGACCTAAACAAACATGTGTTGCTCTCGTCGCCAAAGCCTGCTTTATCGTATTTCTAATCCAAAACGTAAAATATTCCAGTACCTGTTTGAGTAGCATTTGCTCACGAACTACATTGACCAGCTTGTTTAAAATAATTACTTAACCCTTTTCTAGAAACGAGTATTTTCTTGATTAGGACAACATTATTGTGTCTATTTTGTGCCTTGGGAGGTTGGAGAGTAAAGCTGGACGTAATTTCTTTACTAACAGACTGCTGTTGCTGTAACGGCAACATTGTCTTACCTTAAACAATCATTTGTTGTGCCATTTTTTTAAGTGTCTTTTGGCCAAAGAAGAAAAGGGGGAGGGAAATCCGAGAGCCCTGAGAGAAGAACTAATGCATTGTTGGTTTGGTCTTTTGTCATATTTGTTGACTGTAAGGAAAATAAAGAAACATTTCTTATCCTTCAATGTTTTCTAATCCCCAAAACAATCTGCCTGCCAAATTGACTAATATCACTTCGTAAGGTAAGCCAATTTAAGGGGTATATAAACCAATCCACTAACAAATTGAAACTGTCACGATTCTCATGTAATGTCACGATCTGTCTGTGTTGTGTTTTGTCTTGTTTAGATCTGTCTGTGGTTTTCTGTCTGCGTTGTGTTTTGTCTTGTTTAGATCTGTCTGTGGTTCCCTGTCAGTTTCCCTGGTGTGTCTAATTTACCCGATTGTGTGCACCTGGTTTCCCTGTGTTTTCTCCTCCCTCCTCACCTGTGTCTTGTTTGTATGATTAGTCTTGTGTGTATTTAAGTTCTGGTTTTTCTGTCTGTCTGTCGGTTCGTCTTTTGTTGGTGACTGAGTTCACCGGTGAGTGTTCTGTTTTGTCTGAGTTAGTTTCATTATCCTTGAAATAAAGGTTTATCAGAGTTATCTGCATTTGGGTCCTGCTTCCTTCACTCAACCGTGACAGAAACAAAAGGTAGAAAGAATTTCTACAACCAAATAAATAAATAAATAGTCTCAAGCACATGGTTGTGATATATGTCACGGAATCAATTAATAAGCTCTATTTGATTTAAACACCAATGTTGATTTTCATGATAAAGGAGTCGGACACAAGAGAAGAGGAAGCCTTCTCCGTGATCATCGATGTGCACCAAGACGACTTTGAATATCCACTTTGGAAAGCTGAAATATCAACACAAACGGACAGAAAAATTGAAGCACATATTTCAACGCAAACTGGTGAGGATAATGTTGATACAACCACCTATACTGATGGTCCAGTGGAAGTCATAATGGAGACGCAGGCATCGCAAGAAGATCCGCCAAATGAGTCGGCATTTGTCATTGCGGGGGTTGTTGAAGATACTTTGAATGAGGAGCACTTAGACAACCAGACAGCTGGGATTATCAAAGAAGAACTTGTCAAGGAGAACATAGTGTGTGAGTGTATAGTATGCAGAGCAGATACAACCACCAACACTTATGGCCAAATAGAGGACATAGTCATAATAGAGACAGCAGCAACTGAAGAAGATCCATCATATGATCCTTCATTAATCATTGCTGAGGAGGTTGTTGAAGAGACTTTTAATGTAGAGCCATCAGACAACCAAGAATCTGGATTCATTAAAGAAGAACTTGTCATGGAGAACATTGTGTGTGAGAACATAGTGTTCAGAGAAGAATGGATGGAAGTTATCGACATCATAAACTTCAATGAATCTAAAGTCCCTTCTGTGACAGTACTGCTGGTAAATATGGAATCTGCCCATGAAGGGGTAACCGCAGATACTGTAGCTGAGGATGTACCTGAAATATGTAAACAAGAAGTTCTAGCTGTTGCAGTTGAGAATGTACCAACAAGATGTGAAAACGTGGAACCTGTCCATGAAGAGGTCACCGCAGATTATGCTCCTGCAGTTGAAGATGTACCAGAAATATGTGAACAAGAAGTACATGCTGTATTGGAACTTTCTGTCCCTCCTGTGACAGTTATTATAGTAAATGTGGAATCTCACCATGAAGAAATCAGCGCAAATGGTGTCATTGCAGTTGAGAATGTACAAGAAATATGTGGACAAGTAGTACTTGATGATGAGTGGGATAGATGTCCTGAGGAAGAAGTTATCATTGTAGAAGCTCCGTCCATTGAGCGTATCACCTTTGAAGAACTTCCTGACGAAAAGTTGTGCTCTCATGATGATGAAGACATGCTTGGATATATTCTTGAAGTTATTGCTAGAGATATGAATGCAGAGGTTGGTGAAGATGTGAGCACTGATCTGGGACCAGAGCAAGTTGAAGAAACAGAGCCAAGTCATGTCCAAGATGATGATATGATAATGGCGGCAGCGATTGAAACCCTTTCACTCGAATTTGAATGTTTTTCCATCACCTCTCAGGAATCTCTTGATGATTCTGCGGATCATGTCGAAGAAGAGATGATCACTGCAACTAGTTATTTGCACTTATCTGGAGAACAAGTAGCAGGCCTAGTGACTCCAGAGGAGCCAGTTACTGAGATGACAAACAAAGAAGCAATAGAGGCTTTATCAAATGAAATGGAAGCAGTGCCAGAAAGTGTTGAAGAACATACGACAGGAGGCCAAGTCACCGGGGAAGACAGTTCTGAGGAAACTATGGAACAAAGTGATGATGTTTTGGCTCAAGCTGTAACACCCGAACAAATCCCAGTAGAACAGGTAGAGGAAACCCCAAGCCCACTTGACGAGGATGCAACCCAAGAGTTGTTGAGGAACACACCAGAAGCAGTTTTTGAAGATATTTCGGGGCTGCTTGAAGTTCCTGAAAACATAGTTGAGGAACCTGCTGACGTGCCACCAATGGATGCCACAGAAGAGTCTGAGCCTTGCGTTTCAGACCAAGAGGAACTCGTAGAGGAGAACATCGTCTTAGCCGAAATGCTAATAGATTCAACTCATGTTGTTTCTGAGATGTCTTTGGAGGGGAATGCAAGCCTTCCTGAGCAACAACGAAAGGGCAACGTGTTGGTAGTCCTACTCGAGACAATCGAAGATGAAGTTACAGAAGAGATCATGCAAGAAACAGATCATTCTGGTCCTAGTTTATCTGCTGAAGAGGAGAACTATGCTTTTCTTGAGACCATTGTAGAGGAAATCCTCACAGAAGACGATGATGAAGCTGAATGTGACCTTGTGACTTCAGAGGAGGACTCTGAAGAGAATGCTGAGAATGAACCAAGTGGGACCTCCACAGATTCATCACTGGACTGAAGTGTCACAACCACAGACTTGGAAGCGTTATTTGTCAGGTTGCAGTCAGCTTGTGTGGAAGTTGTTGAAGAATCAGCATGCTTGGTCGTTTCACGCTATCTTTAGTGGGATACGAAATTACTGTTCATATTAATGTGGCTCTTCTCCAAAGGAAGAAGAGCAGTAAAATGTTGAATGAATAAAAAATATTGATCTACCTCATGTGTTTAACGTTTTGCACCAGGAGTTATACATAGAGGTAGCTGTTGTTGTATCGGCTAGTAGCAAACTACGTACATTTCAGAGTAAGTTGCCATACTAAAATACTTTGATTTCTTATTTAACAGTCGATTTGGCTAGTTATCTACTTATCTATTCAGTCAAAGTTATCATGAGTTTGTATCCGTTTATAAGTATGTTGGGCAGCTTGTTTTTTTCAAAGAGGCTAGTTGTCCTTTTAGTTGAACAAAACAAATAGAAAGCTCTAAATTCAAAGTAATGTCTCTTTACTTAAAGAACCTTTAACTTAGTTTTTCCCCAATCGTAATGAACAAAAACGTTACTATGAACGTGTTTACTCAAGTTTAAAACACAGGACAGTGACCTCCAATATTTGGAAAGAGAAACTTGTGTGCAATGACCAGTGATTCTGATTGGCCCTCCCTGGCAGTCCCTTTGCTGCACAACTGAAGATATGTAATAGTAATTGCAATTTGATTGTAAGTTGTATGTTGTGTTTTATAATAATGAAAAGCAGTGTTTTTTATATATCATCAACACAAGATGAAATTGTGAAGTTTTGAAATGTTTTCCAATAAAATGAAAAATGTAAACATCTTGTTCATTCATAATTTAGTTGTTTTTGTCATGATTCAAACATTTTTCCTCCTTTTCATTCGTGTTTAGTGACAAATAATACCTACTTTCACAAGAGAAAGAGAAGGGTTTAAAAACATTACATTCAAATTAAATCAGTCCACACTGAAGGAAAATTGTATGCAAAACTATGTATTATATACCCACCATCATGTCACAGCAAGGTATTTGTGTTTCCTCACATTTTCCAGGGCATAACTCTCACACATTGTTGAATATCAATGAGTGAGGGGTGGGACACACACACATTAATAAAAGGCTGATTGTTAACAATGCCTCGAGTAGGCAGAGGCATGGTTGGAATTGTGCTCCCATCTCAATGCTGCGATTAAGACACTCACTGCTTGCATTATCAGCTGTGGGGCTTTAACATAATTCTCAAAGGCTAATTCTTTGTGATGCTGTATAGGGGACAGCTAACTTAAAGCAAGAATCAGAATCACTACCGGAGCCGGGGAGTGTGACTCTAGACCTGTGTCCAGTTGAAGAAACAGCTCCTGAAACTGTCAACGGAAACATTCAACCGGAGGAAACCCAAAAGGCAAGCAAACCAGAGGAGAATCCAGTTATGAACTTCTTCAAAAAAATAGTAAGTGACACAATTTGAGAAATTAGGGGTTGATATTCCAAATTGTTTGAAAAAATAGACTGCTGGGGGAAAAAATACATTGAAGAATTTGCTGTAGTGTAAAGGAAGGAAACAGATCTACCATTGTTATCTGTAATTATTACTGAAGTCAAACAGCTGCTTAAAAAACTTAAATGAACATTTTCACATTTCTCTTAAAGCCTTACAGAAACCAAATCATTTAATGATAATGTGAAGCAGTCTTAATTAATTCAACAGATGCTGCGTGACATTTTATTGGTGATTTCTCTTGTTTTATGTTGAGGTATGTGAAAAGGGACTTTTTGGCACAGAAAATGTATCCATAACAATATGACAGCACTGATGGAAAACCTACAACAAGCAGCTATTGTATTTCCTCTTCAACGTGCTGTGTTTGGGTCATTTTAAAGAGTTACCATTGCTCTAGCCCCATGCTAATCAAGTCTCTGAACATGCGGGAATGTGGTGGCCTATTGTTCGAGCCATAGTGTGAGCTCACAAGGGGGGCCTGTGCTGTTGGAAGTTGAGATTTGTGAAGATAGAGCGAGGGCAGGCCTACGCCATCTCCGCAGCACAATGGCTGTCACAATGACAGCGCACGTACTGTATGTGCTCTGTCAGGGACCTCAGAGTGCCTCAGTCAGCTCATCATAAAGGCCTGTGTCTGCATTCATGAAAGGCTTGTATCTAAATAATATTTATTCTGTTTCTATAACATGGGCGAAAGAACGCTGACTTTGTTCTACACAGCTTCAGTGCAGGCTATAAGAAATAACATAATGCAAAGACATAACATTTGAAAGCTAGGCCTTTAGTTTTTCTATTACGAACGGCACAAATAAAAGTTTTCTTCCCTTGTTGCAGGTGACTCCCAAAGTAACCAAGGAAACCGCTACTCCTGAAGCCACAAAAGAGCAGGTGAACAGATGTTTTTGAAGCATTAAATCACATAAAAAACATGTTTAAATATTAACTGGCCATTGTTAATTAAGAAAGGTTTGAATTCTCGTTTTTATTTCTTCTCAACATCCAATGTATATCGTGCTTTTTTTGTTTAGGGTTAACCCTTTTTTTGTTTTGTTTTTGCATCAGTGAACTCAAGCTTGTTTGCACATCTTTGTTTGCTTGAGCTTAACTTTATTTCTCTAACTGTTTCCTTTTTTCTGTTCGCAAATAGTCCCAGGAGTGCCCACCAGTGACAACCACTACTGTGAGAACATTCCCCATGAAATGTTATAATTAGTTTTTATTTACCTCAAAAGGATATCTTTACTGGACATTAGTTGGGTTCAGTTAACTTCCATAAATGCTCCTTTAATTGCTAGTGTTTAATTGTACACACACATTTTTTTCATTGTTTATTAATGTTACGGTGTGTGCAGGAAGCAGGACCCAAATGCAGATTAAAGTGTCAAAAATATCTCCTTTATTTCAAGGCTATAGTATAAACAAAGACAGAACAGAACACTCACCGAAGACCAGGTCATAACACAAGACGAACCGACAAAGACAGACAGAAAAACCAGAACTTAAATACACACAAGACTAATTATACAAACAAGACACAGGTGAGGAGGGAGGAGAAAACACAGGGACACCAGGTGAACACAATCGGGTAAATTAGACACACCAGGGAAACTAACGACAGGGAACCACAGACAGATCTAAAGACAAAACACAACGCAGACAGAAAACCAAAGACAGATCTAGACAAGACACAACGCAGACAGAAAACCAAAGACAGATCTAGACAAGACAAAACACAACACAGACAGAAACAGGCAAGACAGGAGGTGAAGACCTTTCAAAATAAAACATGAAACAAAAGACAGAAATAGACAAGACAAAATACAACACAGACAGATCTTGACAATTTTGGACTAAACTTGCTTGCTAAACTATACTGATAACTGGTTTGCATTCATCATTGCACCTTGAGTTGTAATTGTGTACTTTATCATGTATGTAAGTGTGGAGTGTTTTCTTTTTAGCAATTATTTGAACACTCACTCTCTGAATAGGTCGCACAAGTATCTGAGCCGCCCCCAGCACCCAAAGGGGGGATGTCTATCCCGCCACCACCTCCTCCAGAGCCACCCAAAATGGAAATCAAGGCAGAACCAGCTGCAAAACCTGCCAAACCCACACTCAAAGAAGAACCAAAAGCTGCTGGAAAGTCACCCAAGGCCTCAAAAGGAGTATCAACCAGAGCCACTCTGAGCAATCTCTTCCATCCAAAGGTAAATAAACAGTAAACCAAAGATTGTAAGACAAGATAGATACGTAAAGGGGTGGTTATTCATGTAGAATTGCAATGATGCATGAGTAAAATCTGAGTATAATGCAGAGTGAATGTGAATTTGAGGTACTGCTAGGTCTCAAGGCATCCAAGGGCAAGAGTGCTTCAGCAAGTGGAGCCAATGCCATGACTGCAGCAGTGGTACAGTAGATTATTATATTCTCTAACTGACCATGGCTCTTCCTGTTACTAACTGAACAAGAGCTGGTCTGTCTGGAGGTGGCAAGAACAGAACAAATAGCTGTTTTCAAATAGGAATAAACAGCAATTGTATAAGATAGTATTTATTGTGCCTTGAACCTCACCCAGGGTATCAGATTGTTGTTGTTCTCTTTCAAAGATGTGACTTGGATGTGATATGGAGATACCATGTCCAATAATCACATAAATATTTCCGGAGAAAACTGTGTCAAGTTAGCAGCACTGTTTGTACCACAGTCCCTTTTCCATGATATTTGCACTATTTAAATTGTATTAGTGATTAATTTAATTCACACAAAATGTTGAGAAAATGCACGTAAAATTAGATGAGGAGATCAACACTACTCTTATGATTTTGCACTAACTATCAAGCTACAGTCAGAAAACATGGAACTTAGCTTAACAACTGGAAACAAGGGAAACAGCTAGCTTGGCACCTGGAAAAAGAATAAAACATTAATGACCTATGAACCTTTAGACAGTGCACTTTGAGTATGTCAAGTAAATTCACACTGCATACTAAGTAATTGTTGCAAAAATCCTAAACAATTAGACTGCGATACATAGGCTACTCAATTTGTTATCAGTATAACTAGTAGGCCTAGGCTACATTAGCATGTGAATTCAAACAAAGCCCAATAAATAGTTGCAGCACATGAATCATATTAACAACTTCTCATTTGTACTCACTTTATGTACAAATTAACATACAGTGCCATTTGCTTACTTAAGAGCTAGCCGATTCTTCCTGCCTCCAGTCTTTATGCTATGCTAGCCACTTTCTAGCTATACTTAGCTCACTGATCTGAGAGTGGTATTGATCTTCTCATCTAATTCTCAACAAGAAAGCACATACACGTTATCAAAAATGTCAAACTATTATTTTAACCTTTTATAATGACAACATTGCCTCTGTGTTTAAAGGACATCTCCTGTCTATCATGTTGCTTTGACTAACAATATTAATTCCTCCAATGTCCTGCAGAAAGTCAATGATGAACCACCAGAGCCAGAAGTAGAGGTAGAGGTACAACCAGTAGTAGAAGTACAGGTAAACCAGAGTGCATGCTCAATCTCATCAGGAGTATTCAGGGGATTGTGTATTTTAATGTGAGTTTGAATATCAAATCTTTCACCAAACCCCTCTCTAGCTGTGCTCATAACAGACATACCATATAAATGAAAGCACGTTCAAATCGTCTTAATTTGCATCTCTTCAGAATAAAAAAGTAGTTTTGCTCTGCAGGAGACACCAGAGGAGTCACCAGAGCCAGTTGTAGAAGTCCAGGTAAAACAAGTATGAGAGTTGTAAATCTCAGGGTTACGTCATTTTTTGGGGATTGGAATAGTCGTCTGGGCCCAGGAGTTTAACATTTTGAATCCCTATCTGATCACATCAGATTTGGATTTTGGGGAGTTCAAAACCAAAAAACAGGATTAGGATCACTTTGATATCCGATCAGATCAGGAAATCCAATCCAAGCTTTAATCTGGATCAAATCTTCACAACAAAGATTGTCAAGCACAGATGTAATTTAGATTAAAGAAAAAATATCTTCAACAAAAAAAAACCCTAACCCTAACCCATCATCTGTCATCACCTTTCAAATTTAAAAATATAATTAGACATTATAGATGTCTCTGCAATGTGGTCTCTTGTCTTCCTTGTATTATTTTTCATATCCACTAGATGGCGATCAATAGGATTAAAGCATTGATATTCAGGATCTAGTAATCTTGAAAAATCGTAATCTGGATCAGATTGATCCTATCCTGAATTGCTTTGAACTCCAGGGACAAAATCTGGCCGATTTGTCTGATCCTGGATCACAAAAAATGGGATTTCAAAATCTGATCGGATCTGATTGAGATTAAAAGTGTTGAACTTCAAAACTTGAGTTCAAAACTTTTAATCTCAATCAAATCCGATTAAAAGTGTTGAACTCCTGGGCCCTTGGCCCAGATGATCTGATTATTCTCTGTTTTCATATGTTGTGATTCATTTGCATCTGCTCAGAGTGAAATTAATGTTCAACCCACTGAGACAGCAGAGGAGGCTGCAGAGACAGTTGTGGAGGAGCAGGTAAATCAGCAGGAAGTGCTCACGAATATGAATTCCTAATTTTCCTCACTCTACAGGCACCTCTGACGTGTTATTGAACCAGCTATCAAATATAATCAAAAATAATCTTTCACCATTCATTATTCATTTAAAAAATGTGGCATTATTCTTATATAGCAATTCAAATAATGGTATAATTCCCGGCAGATGGAGGAAGAGGTACCACAGCCAGTGGTAGAAGCTGAGGTAAATTTAAAGGAGGTCAACATTATGGGAAATACTCTTAATTGCTTTCTTGCAGAGATTTGAAGATCACTCTCATATGTCCATATGTCTCATATCATGTCCGTAAAGTATGAAGCAAAAGCTAGCAACCGCTTAGCTTAGCATAGGCTGTGAACAGCTAACCGGCCTCTGTCGGAAAGTAAATAAATCAGCCTTTGGCCATTTAACATTTCTGATAAAACCACTACATTACAAAACAGTGTGATTCCATAACTTTTGGACAGTCAGGCTGGTTGTTTAAATTAGTTATGCTATGCTAAGCTAACAGTTTCCTGCATCCTATATAATTAGGTGTGAAAATGATATCAATCATCACATTTCTTTGCAAGAAATATGCTTTTCCTGATGTGTCAAACTACTTCTTTAAAGGAGTAATCTTGGGTGGTGTCATGCCCTTTTTCTATTTCCTTGTGTTGTTTTTCCTACAGACGAAAACATTCTATATTTTGTGCATGATTTTCTGGGATTTTCATTATTACAGGGACAGGTTTTTATCCAATTTTTCTTCCTCCTCTTCTGCTCTGATCCTGCTTGGATCGTTTCCAACCCTTTTACCTCTTCTTTTACTTCACAGATGGCAGCTCCTGTTCTCACCCTATCCGCTTCAATCATTGCCTTGCCTTTAAATCATCAATACCTCATGATATGTATTGTCTTCTCTGCTGTTTCCATTAAAGAAGGTGGATCCCTCAAAAGCTGGCACCCTGGAGGCCGCCGTGAAGCCCGAACCTCCACCGCCTATTCAGGAAGAAAAGAAAACAGACTCAAAGCCATCCTTCTTTTCCATGTTCAAGTCCAAAGTAAGGACCTATATACACTATTTGACAATATCTTAGAAATATGGTGGAATTACTACAGAAAGTTAATGTGAATTTTAGGTATTCTTAAACCACATGACCACAGGCAACAACAACTGGAGTAGTCAGTAGCATGACCTCTCGAAAATAGACGCAATATTAACCAGATGAATTAAAAATGTATAACATCTGGTATTAAAACCTGCATTCAATCTGTTTTTTTCTCCATGTGTCGTGAATCATAACAACACACATCAGTGCATTTACTAAGACACACTGGATCCTAACATCTGGTACATCTTAATGTCACTTGGATGTAATCTCAAAGTTCAAGTTTAAAGGCTTTTATTGTCATGTGTGCACATAGCTACAGTGTAGTTATGGCAATGAAAATCTTAGGTCACAGGCTCGTCCAACAGAGCAACACAATAAAACAGATAAAATAGTACAAGTAAATAAAATAGAATATAATAGAAACAGAATAGGAGTTCAACTGTGCTTAATGATTGGTGCAGATCAGACATTCCTATGTACTTATACAAAAGGCTGCAATAATTCGTTTTTCAATCACTTTCAGGCCGCTGACCCCAAGAAGGCGCCCCCTGCCCCCGCTGCAGCAGCAGAGACAGTGAAAGCCAAGGAGGAGCCCAAAGCAGCAGCCAAGTCAGAGGCGGTTGTAGAAAACAAACCCGCTGCAGTGGCCCCTCCAGATGGAGAAGATGCAGCCCATGCTCCCAGGAAACTGGAGAAGAGGAACTCCATCCATTTGTTCTTTAAAACTCTGGTAAGGATGGTGTCCCTTTTCCACTGAAGTTACTGACGCTTTTTCTGGTTGAATGGACCTTTATATTGCAATTAGTTGCAGTTTATCTCCACTAGATGGCAGCAACAACTTGTAAAGTAACCAAACGTGTGGGCAATATTTGCAGTGCATATTGTGAATTGTTTGTGTAGAGTTTGTTTTTATATCTATTTGACTTAAATAAGTTGACACATATTCATTTCGCAGTAATCAATGCAACTGAAAAAAGGGGGAAGTGCTTTCAAAAGTAAAAAAAAAGACCTCAAATTAGAAATTGTTCCCCACAATATAATTGAAAAAAGGTTTCTAGAAAACTTAAGTCAAATGCAAATACTCATCTAATGGGTTGTGTTCAGATATGGCATGCATAATATGGGTCTTCAAAAACAAGATTAGTACAGTAGATCGAAACATTTACAATTGTTTTCCCTTTCAACTTCAGGGTCAGAGACGTAGCTCGACAGAAGCCGGGGTCCAGACGGAGCAAGTCCCTGCAGCTGCAGCTGAGAAGGCCAAATGAAACCAGAACCAACAGTGAAGTTTCCCTGTACAAAACCCCTCTATCTTTGTTGCTCTTACTCAATCTTTATATCTCTCCCCGTCTCATTTTTCTTTCAACCCTATTGAGTTACTTTAACTACATTTTTTTTGTTTTTGTTACTGTTTAGAAGTTAAAATATGGAAAGAAAAGTGACTGAAAGGGTAAAAGCAAGTCGATAGAAAGTCAAAGTTGAACAAGTTGTGATTTGAAATGCTCAAAGGTGAGGTGGTTGAGATATATATATATTTTCTGGTCATATACATGTCTTGACTTAAAGTAATGTGAGTGAGAAACGCTTTCTACAGACATTTAATGTGACTCACGGGGTTTGAGCAATAGATAGTACCAGGCTTTGCTTTTAGCAATAAGTTTGTCAAAAGAAAAACAGGTTCAAGTTTTAGAAGGCGGAAAAACCTTGGCAATGCAGATGTTAATATCGAACGAATAGCAACAAAGTACTTTTATCTATATGACATTATAAGAACATATTTGTATAACAAACTTCACTTACATATTATTTTAACTTTATGTAAACTAAAGCACATACACACACATCCTAACAGTCATGTATTGGGCCATATGGGAAAAATCACAATCTTTACTTATCTGCACGAAAATTATTGTAAACAAAAACAAAATGGTGTCCTTGTGCAAATGTGTCCTTGTGGTGCGCTTTGCCTCTGTCATATATCACAGTCGCTTAATTTGATTACAGCATGTCATTTAAAAAGACGTCTTATGGTGTTAGTTATTTGTTTTTCGACATATGTGCAATTAATATAAAGCTTTTGTTTACCTATATGTATGTGTAACTTCAACTATCTTAAAAGACAATAAATATGTTCACTGTTTGTTTGTTGTCGATCAGTGTAGAGGAACAAGAAAAACTGGATGTGGAGACAACTGCAAAACATATGTGGCTCAGCAAGTTTTACCAAAATAATGTTACATCATATGTTTGATAAGATACAGGACTAAACGTGTGAGCTAATAACACATGACCTACGAGTCAAAGCTGACTATGTTGGGTGTAAATGTAAATACAGTAAGCCATGTTGCTCATCTATGTGTTTATCTGTATGGCTAATAGACAAGTGACAGGTGTCTGATAGACATGCTCACAAGAAATACAACTGACATCTCCTCCATGAGACAGATGTGAAACAAGATCTGAGGAATTGTATATTCTAGGTAAAGGAAGCCCTTAAATCCCCATTACCATTTATGATGTAATTTCTGTGATGGATCGCACAGGGCGCAGTCTTTGGAAGGATGTGTTTGAGAAGGTAATGTCTGAGACCCACCATTCACCCACCATTAAGGGATGAGTCTCGGCCCCTGAAGGCATAACTCACGCTGCTCCTTTGTTATCAATGAGACACACTCTTCTTGCATTACCCTCTATAATAGTTGTGATCATTTTAAATCGGGCATCAAAGTAATTGCCATGGCACTTAGGGAGGAAAAAGTGAGGTATTGCTCTCACGATATGAAACATGTGATCCATCTGAGGATTGATTTAAATTAAGTTGAACGTTTTTGTCTCATTGCTATGTGCAAAAAAACTCATTAGTAAACATCAAGTCATTAATTATTTACATGATCTTAAATTCAAATCCTTTAAAGCACCACGCCAGCACTTCCTTATGTCTGTTCTTTCTCATGCTGTGATTAGGAAATTCACTCGGCCTATTGTGCCAAAAGAAAATGCAGATAACAGCTGCATGTCTGTGGGTGTTTCAAGGGAAGGCTTTTCTACACAATCCTTATTTCATGAGCACAATCACACACAGAAATGAACAGTGGATTTTACAATGCATACAGATTGTACACCCTGCATAAGTTTCAATTGACCACCATGTTGCTGCAGTTCATCCCAAGACAATGCATGGGACTGTGTGAATGCAGCGAGCTCAGAGGGGGAGGAACAAGGGAACAGTGGGCAGGGAGGCTTGACAGGAGGCTTGCTGTCAGACCCAATATGCATCAGGGCACTGCTCGCTGCAAACAGGTCGGTAGAGTGAGGGGGAATCATTCCAGGGTCAAACAGATTCAGATTATTCGCAGTGATCTTCCCTCTAAAGGACAGTCCTGATGGTCCTGCAGGCCCAACATGTGTTTGTGTAGGGAGGCTTCCTCATGCAGATGCTTTCAAGTGACTTTTAGGGCTGGTTTTTGTGGGGCTTTTCAGGGGAATGTGACATCCTGCTGCAGGGACAAAAGGCGTCTGTACTTTGATACCACACATGCTATAAATAACTGAAGCTTTTTGAATGCCACTCTAAATAAAATGCATGTTTTCTGTTAATTGGTGTTGTTTGTCCTCAGATAAATGGGGTTGGCTGTGTTCAGTTAAAACAACATTTTAAATAAGATAAAATAAGAAGTACTTTTTTGATCTCAATTTGGGAAATGTTTGCGTTGCAGCGGCATAAAAAGACAAGGCAATGTACATAAGAGAAAAAGACTAGAAATAAACAATCCAAAATATTTCTGAAATAGAAATAAAATAGCATTAAAAAAGCAAAAACATACACATGTGGAATTTGTGGAAATACAAATGTACAGTAACTAATAATAACAAACAGTAATACATGATGATTATTAGAGCCAATCAGCAGATGAAATGCTTTCATTTCCTTTTCTGTACTCGGTTAATGTCTTGACGAGTGTTTTGCGAGTAAACAGACATGGTAAATTGCATTTTGATGTATACATGTTTAAAAGTAAAACATTGAACAAATGCGGCCCGTAACAAGGGATTATATGTTTCTGCTACAGCAAATGCATGAGAAATGGTTTTTAAACATTCCTGATGAATGTAGATTATTACATTTAGATGATCAGCCATGAAGATATCCATCTAGAATACATAGGTTTACCTCAGACTCATGGATATGCATCATTAGGATGAGGTTTCTGTGTAGCACAGAATGATTGACTACAGAGTAAATGCGTCTAAACCGAGGTGTGGCATCCTAATCTGCCAATTTTAAATGTAAGATTTATTTTTCCACATGTTTCCAAGCGATGTATTTTATATTTGAGATTAAGAACAGGTAAACAGCATTTTGTTAGTTTCTCCTTGTTTTGATGATTAGAAAAACCTAATATTCCAAATAGCAGTATTCAACAGATGCATAACTCTCGCTATGCTTATCTAAATAATAATGACTAAGAAACTATTCAATACTTATCTGCATATTTACATATTAACATTCGGTCTATATGCTGTAAAAAGTATTATCTCTTGGATTGACACACGGCATCTATTGCACGTCTGTCCGTCCTGGGAGAGGGATCCCTCCTCTGTTGCTCTCCCTGAGGTTTCTCCCATGTTCCCCTTTAAACTGTGGGTTTTCTCTGGAAGTTTTTCCTTGTACGATGTGAGGGTCTAAGGACAGAGGGTGTCGTTTTTCGCATACTGATATTCTGAACAATCTGTGCTGTTGTATTTGCTGTAAAGTGTAGGCTAATTTTACTATATGTACAGCACTTTGGCTCGACCAAAAATCGTTTATAAATGTGCTATATAAATAAAACTTGATTTGATATGTTTATTTCTGTATACCTTTTCACTTTCATTATAGTGTATTCTCCCAGTCCTCGACATTATAGACTTTATTTCTTTTATATATTGTATTATATGGGTCGATACTGACATAGCCAGTAAAGATAGCAGCAGAACAAAGAGCACATCCTCAATATCTCCTCAGGAAATATGCAAAGTATGTCAAATATTTGCATTACTCAGAAAAAAGGAATGCTTTTTGGTCCTGATCAACTGTGTCACACTGATGATCCACGACACAACAGCTGGTTGCATTGACTTAACATTGCCGGCTAGGGGTGAGAAAGGAGATCATATATTATCAGTGTCTCTCAGGATTATGAAAGAAGCCGGGCGGTGAATCTGGAGGAGAACAAAGCAGTCAGCTGCTCCTGGCACGTCAAGACAAAAAGAAGCAACCTCAGCCTTTCCCCATTCGCTGATCCGGTTCCTCTCAGGCTGTCTGTCTCCTGAATACATAATTACTCATTCGAGCATTCAAAGATTGCCACTTTATCTTTAATTAAAAGGTACACACTTCTGGTTTGAATGCACACATGTATGTTGTTTTTTTGAAGCAATCTGAGACAATGAGTTTGCAGGATTGTGGATGAGAAATGACATTAGCATAAAGTCAAACAATAGGACACGGTTAATTGAATCAGTGAACAGTAAACAATGTTCGCCCACTTGTTGCTGTCAATACCACTTCAGAAAATGAATGCTATGTAATTAACTGCATTATAATTGAAAGCAAATCTAGTTAAACACAAAGCTACCACCACCTCCACATAGATGTCTTTTTTTACGATAGGCTATAACATCTCCTGGCATTTTCATCATGCTTCTGCAGATTGATAGCCTTTCACAGCCTTTGTGGCCGCAGAACAATAGGCAATGAGCGGGAGGCCTCGACGTGTCACATGTGGTGCCTTTGATTAACATACTAGACTTGTTTGTGTAACAGGATCTTGGGGTGAGGAAAGAATACCAAAGTAATGAATCAGTATCACAAGTCAGGGAAGAACATGTAAGTGATTGAGTCCTAATAAAGGCAACTGAATGCAGGATGATTCAACACTGTTTAAGACACTTTATTTAAATGTCTCTTTTTAAATGTGACACTTAAATGTTATTCATCAGTCCAATATGTACAACTGATGCCATGGTGAATTAAAATGACTATACAACAGGTCGAAATCCTCCAACCCAGAACATTGAAATAAAGTGACAAACTGAAGACAACACACCAAAGTGAATGAAAATACATATTGATAAAAAGTATAAATATTTGATGTACAGGAAAAGGAAGAGAATATGTAAGAAAAACACAGCTGACTGAATGAAAAATACATAGGAGGAGATTTTGATTAAAAGAATAAGTATTATACAATATTTGTGATAATGGAAGAATAATGCAACTAAATAAATGAAAAACACAAAGAAGGACATTGTGGAAAAATAATAAATATAATATGTATAATATTACTGATAACGAAGGCAAGGCAAGTTTATTTACATAGCACATTTCAACACGAGGCAATTCAAAGTGCTTTACAAAAATGAAAGACATTAATAGCATTAAGAAACATATTATGAAATGATATCTAAAAACACTCATTTAAAAGCAATGAATAATGAATAAAAGTGACACATCTGAAATGTTTAGCTCTGACTCTCAATCATTGCTAACTTTTTTAGCAGCAATAGTTTTCCCTCCCTTTCTTTCTACTTTCTTTGTTAACTTGTCCTTTAGTTATCTCAAGTGTTTCATGCTAAACGAACCCCCCTTTGGAAAATTATAATCTGACCCCATGGTACCTCTTTTTTATTTTGAAATGCACATAGTTCAGTTGACCTGGTCTTTCTAGGACTTTGTTGGTGTCCTCCGTGAACCAGGGTCTTGAAACCAAAACTAATTCCTGTACCCCATGGTACCTTTTTAGTTTTCGCCAAAACTATTCATCTTCTCTTTAAATGCACATAGTTAAGTTTAAGTTGTCTTTTCTAGGAGTTTTTTGGTGTCCTCCGCGAACCAGGGTCTTGAAACCAAAACGGCACACGTAGGGGACTTCAACCACCTACGACGAGGGGACTTTAACCCCAATAATGACTTAACTACCTTTGGGGGGAAAAGGCAATTCAAAGTGCTTTATAAAAATGAAAGACATTAAGAAAATAGCATTAAAAAGCAAAGATACAGTGCAGTTTAAGATATGAATACATCAATTAAAAGCAGTGGCAAAAACGAAGAGAAAAAATAAAAATAAATTAATGAAAAATAAATAGGTTTAAATAATAAATATTATATGTAAATAATACCGATAATGGCGACAAAAAGGAAAGAAAACAAAAGAAAAACGCAACTAAATAAATCAAAAACATATAAGACGACATTATGAAAATATAATAAAAGGTATATATAGTAAGTATATTGATGATAATGGAGATATAAAAAGAGAAAGCAAAAATTAAATAAAAACACATCTTATGCAACACATGGCCTATTTAACCCAATACTTGAAGTTACGAAACAAACAATACAATTGTTTTTACTATAAGATATGTTTTATACGTGACAGGGGCTATTCTTTCTGTATCTGGCCTTCATTGGTGCCTTTAGAGACGTCTGCTTGTCAAACCAGCAGATTGTGTTTTAGGAACAGCAGATTGGTCTGACCTGTTTTGTAACAGCAAGTATTACAAAACCATTTTTTATATGGTCCTAAAGTCAAAACCCTATCACCGCCTATACGAGAGGGAGGATAAGACAACAATCTAGCCAAAAAAAATGGTCTTTGTTCACTGTTCCTTAACTGGGAGTGGCTACTGATACAATGTTATTTCTCTTTTTGAGACATTACTGCCACTAGGGTGGAGGGTGTGTGTGTGTGTGTGTGTGTGTGTGTGTGTGTGTGTGTGTGTGTGTGTGTGTGTGTGTGTGTGTGTGTGTGTGTGTGTGTGTGTGTGTGTGTGCGTGTGTCTCAATAATGAATGTACACTGAAGTCTACTGAATATCCTCATTGATTATACAATGTATGGCTTTAGGCTGCCATCAATGCCTGGTGTCTGTTTGTTAGGGTGGAGGAGGGGCTTTCTATTTAACTTCACATTACCAAGTGGGTGTGATTGTCTTTATCTTATACAAATCAGTGTTTTCATCTTATGGGGTGTTTTGTGTCAATGCAACCTTATAGGGACTTTTCATTATCCCTGTCATAATGTAGTATTGTGATTAGACTTGTTAGAATAGCTTATAAGGTTGGACATGCCCCTATCTAGGCTGTAGGGACTCTAGGGAGCCACCCCCTCTCTTGATGATCAAACACATGCATTTGCATATGGCTTTATAAAAGGTATTTTTTTTCAAGTCACCACAAATCAAATTACACATAAAACCGTCATACTTTAAGGTACGTTTTTCATCTTTTATAAATGGGAACTAGCCGACTTATATCATGACTCACTCAACCTACTTCTGCAAAAAAAAAGAAGAAAAAAACCCTCATGTAACTGTGAAAAGTTTGAGGCACCCCTCCCCCATCTCCACATGGTGGCTGATGCATGACGTGAGAGCGTGGACGGTGGGTTACACTTTAGGTAGGTTCACTGCAGCAATACATAAGAAACAGTGTTGTTGTGTAGCCTGTGGCCATAATCTGCATAAAGAAACCAATTCGGTGACTGTTTACATACATTAAAGTAGCTTTTAGACGCGTTATCATACGAGCTAGGCCGAAGTCAGTGAAGTAAACACAGTTAGACATAACACATTAGACTGTCGTATTATAATGGAAGTGTATTATGGGTGATTTAATACACATGCCAGTTAATAAATGTCCAAAACAGCCATACCTGTATCTGGTGACGTAGGAAGATCTCGTAGTTTTACATCAATCCTACGCATGTATGTTTTCTACCTCATTGGCATTGGATTTTTTTCTTTATTAAGATCTTTATTGGAAAAAGTCATGTACAAACAACATGGCTTTCAGTGTCTTCGAACACAAACTAACAAAAAAGCACAGGTGTATACAGAAGAGAAGAATAAACGTAACAAAAATAATGATAATATATATAATAATATTAAAAAATATGTTAAAAACATACAACAAAGCTATGGTTCTTTACATAGATGGTAGTTGTGCTTGACAGTTTAATTGTTTTGTATTAATGTAATGGCATTACTATAATAAAGACAGTCATTGTGAAATACATAACATTTACGGTTTAATTCGTGTGTTTTTACCAGGTTTTTAACACGTATCTAAATCCCTTTTATGTTATTCGTCGACCACGTGACTGCCCTATAGGTTTTTTGGGGTTGCCGTGCACGCGCTTCCATCTTCCCCTTGTGAGAATCGTTGGAAGAGGAGGGAGCGCGCCTCAGAGTTCAACAGCTGCACAGAGTGAGGAGCAGGACTCGAACAAATATGATTCACATTCAAACAATTCAATAGGTGAGCTGTTTTTCCCCAGGCGTGTATGTGTGAAATGAAGAAGAAGCCAGAAGTCACACACTTCGCTCTGAACTCCTGAATTGACTCGCTCGTAGTATCAAGTGTCATTATTAATCCGGAAATTCTCACTTGGTAAGGTATTGTTTGGTGACTTTCTGCAGTTTGTTCGAAGACAACACAAAGTGTGCTAACGTTTAGGGAGAATTCGAGTTTGTTTTTGTCAACGTTGTCGTGGTTACGTTAACTTTATCCGAGGTTTTAGTTTAAGAAATGGCGTTAAACAAATGAATACTCAACATCGTAAGTACACAATGTATCGTTCATTTGTTGTCATGAAATCCTCGCTATAGGAACGTGTTTCCACTCAATGTAATGCGTATTCTTTGAAGAAATCAGCCATTATTGATATATTTAACGTTTAAAAGAAGTCACCCTCGTGTTCTGGTTATTATACACACATAGACATATTATAGCAACAACGCTTAACATACTTTGATTTTGGATTAATTTGATTAAACTTAAAGGGTGTAATGTTAAAGTGACTTTGAGCATCCCCCACTCCCTAGCAAATTAGTGGTGTTAACGAGGGCTGAGCTTACTTAAATAACAAGGTGGCTAACGCTGCCTCACACAAAGCAGGCGTGCTCTTTAAAAAAAGATCACACTGGGTCATTATCGACAGTAGCATGGTCCCACCTGGGTTAAGTCAAAAGTTCAACAAGGCAAAGTAATAATGGTAAAAAAATAGCAAAGGTGGGAGAAGTACACAGATATTGGATATAAGTAAAAGTAGAAGAGTGTAGGAATACTATGTTACAAGTAAAAGTCCTGCATTCAAAATGTTACTCAAGTAAAAGTAGGAAAGCATCAAAATATACTTAAAGTACCAAAAGTAAAAATACTTATTATGCAGATTGGTCCATTTCTGAATAATATATGATGTGTTTTGATTTTAATTATTGTCTGTTAATCAAAGCTGGTAAAGGTGCAGCTAGTTTGAATGGCTTTGTATGCTGCAGGGTAGCTTGTGAATTTACTCCAGGTGGAACTAAAGTCTGATTTAAGAGTTGATTATATCTCACAACATTAATCCTATTTAGTAACTAAAGGCACAAAATAAATGCAGTGGAATAAAAGGACACGATTTACCTCTGAATTGTTGCATAGTAACATAACATGGAAATACATACCTCAACATTGTACTTAAGTACTGTACTTCAGTAAATGTACATAGTTACTTCCCACCTCTGACAAATAGTAACATTTTGCACCAAAGGTGGAAGAAGTACTTGGATTATTTGTTAAGTAAAAGTAGCAATATTAGAGGGTAAATATGCATTCAAATTTGTACTTAAGTTTTATTTCCAAAAAAAAGTATAAGCATTAAAAAAATACCAAAAGTACTTGTTATGCACATTAAAATGGCAGACCTTTTTTTTTTATTAATGTTGCATTTATATGTTTATCACTTCAATTCTCACTACTGTTAAGCCTAACCTATACTAATGTATCATAATGTATGTGTCAGTTTATTATTAATCTAACACTGCAAAGTAACTAAATATGTAACATAAATGCAGGGGACAACATTGGCCAACAAAATATAGTGAAGTAAAAGTACAAAGTACCATAATGTGAAAATGTTCATGTAAAGTTCAAGTACCTACATTATTTACTTAAGTAGAGTACTTCAGTAAATGTACTTAGTTGCACAACCTGCCACAATGCTGAAGTTTATTGAGGAGATACGGGTGGTTCAATGAAAAACAACAAACAATTTATTACCAACTACTTTCCCCAGGTGTAACTATTCAGTCTAATACTTATTCAATGTATATTTAAATAAAATAAAGTGTGGATTCATAGATATGGAGACTGTAAAGTGGACTGCTGTCTGTTTTGCTTCTGTAGCAGTCTTCTTTTAGTATTATTTGAACTTGCTCTACCAGTCGCTCCACCCTTGGGACAAACAAACGTAGAAGTTGATGAGGATTTCTTCAACTTTGTACTGTCTGTGTCTTCAGTTCATGATACTCACAAAAAAAGAGCTACTGAGACAAGGAAGTATTCAACAGTCAGACAAAGGGAAAATGTAAGGTTATTTACTCCTTAGAGCTTCCTTATAATTGACAATGTGAGGCAGACAGGTGTTGTTGGCCAGTATAACATCAAAACGTTTTATATCTTACATGTTTGACTGTTTTTTTAAATGTTTAGTGCCAATACTTTATTCGGTTTACTAAAAAGAAAAAAATAATTGTCAAATTTAGTTAAGGTATGTTTTTGTCCAGGAAAGGCTAAAAAAGGCTATTGTTTTAATTAAGTGATATTTGAATACCTTAACTCAACTTTAGTTCATTTTTCTTTAACATTTTATAGCAACTATTATCGTCTACAATTATTTTTGAGAAACAATTGTAGCTTAAAGCTTTGTTTTTTGCAAATACATAAGTAAATGTGATAGTTCTGATATTTTCTACAAAATGACTTTTTTGATATAGTGTTAAATTATTGTTAACACTTTTGAGTTTCCAAACCAAAGAAAGTTAATTAGTAAAAAGAATACTTGTGAGCAGTACAAAGCCATGTCTGAATGTTTTATCAATGACCTGTACAGAGAGGAAACCAGTTGTTTGTGCAGTTGATTGCTTAAGAGATTTGTTTCCTGTTTCAGTCTAAGGGTAGGCCGTTCTCTCTGTACATTTTTAAATGTATTCAATCTCCAATTCAGTAGCAGCTACCTGATTCTGTTTTGACATACAGCAGAGTCTAAAGGTACTTTTCCTTTTGTTTCAGGTCCCTAATAACTCGGACAGTGTGTGCAGCGTCCCCCCCTTCAGAGCAAAATGCCGACTCACTCTCTGTCACCGTTTGTGGAGAGCCCAGATGGACTTGCCCAAGATATTCTTTATAGTAACGCGAGCACCCCAGGGCCCGGCTCCAGCATGACACCACACACCTCCTACTCAGAGAAGGCGGTGTTGCAATCAGGAGGAAGTGTGCCACTATCTTGTATGTTCTGTGATCACACGTTTACTCACCAGGACGAGTTAGGACCCCACGTTCTGACACAGCACCCCTCCACCTTCTCTGAGCCGGCTGTGCTCAGAGTGGAAGCAGAGTTCAGGCTCCCAGGAGAGAGACCCCGGTCCAAACTCAGCAGCATCCCCGTGGAGGAGGAGGAGGAGGTTCGCAACTGCATCGTGTGCGGACAGGTGTCGCAAGATGCCAACGAGCTGGAGGCCCACATGAGGAAGCACAAGGACTACTTCACTTACTGCTGCAACTTCTGTGGACGGAGGTTTAGAGAGCCGTGGTTTCTGAAGAACCACATGAAGATGCACGTGAAACCCGGAGCAAAGAGCAAGTCCCAGCAAGATCTGGAGACCCCCGCCACGGTCAATGGTATCGTCCAAGACACTCCTCCAGAACCTGTGAGCACTGTTTACAAAATGTGCATGGTGTGTGGCTTTTTCTTCCCCGACCATGACAGTTTGGCTGAGCACAGTAAGGTTCACAATCGAGAGGTGGAGCCCGGCAAAGATAAAGAGGAAATGGAAGACACTACTGCCAAACAGGAAACATTTCTTCACAGTCTAAACCTCATGCCTCGCTCTTTAAGAAAAACAGAGAGATCATCCAAATGGATTCCCCAGCTGGATCCATTCAACACATATCAGGCCTGGCAACTCGCAACAAAGGGCAAGATAGCAGTTGGCCCTAATAATATTAAAGATATCGGCCAGGAAGCCAGCACAGACAATGAGGAATGCGGCTCAGATAAGGAGGAGTTAAATAATATTTGGTCTGAGGGACAAGGAGACAAACCCACCAAAGAAGGCCTTGGGAAGGAGCTCCGACCTCAGACTGTAGCAGAAAACCCAGCGCCGAAGCGGAGGTCTCTGATGCAAAAAGACAAACACAAAGAAAGGCCAACCACTTGTGAGGAATGTCAGAGGACTTTCAGGACCTACCACCAGCTGGTTCTCCACTCCCGGGTCCACAAGCGAGAGCGAGTGGGCGGAGACAGTCCCACTTCCTCTTTGGAAGGGAAGTTGTCGAGAGTAGGTTCATTTGATCACGCAGAAGAAGGTTGTGAGGAAGGATTTGAGGAAGCAGCGTTGACAGAAAACCTGGGTCCAGGTAAATGACATTACACTCTCATACTCATACTGTCCTAATTGGGATTTAGGAGTTGTTTTTCATACAAAGAACTTTACCAAGTGCTCCCCCTGCTGATGGGAGAGATTATAACACCTGCTAGTTGGCTTTTATACTGTCTTATTCCTCTCTGTATGTTTTTGTGTCTATTTTCAAAGGTGAGGATGGTTTTGAGCGATCAAAAGTCAGATCAAAAGCGTGCAGTTATTGTGGCAAATCTTTCCGATCCAGCTACTACCTCACGGTTCATCTCAGGACTCACACAGGTATGTTCGACACGTTTCAATGATTCAATAATGAACATCATACTGCCTACATGATTTTGAAATGAGGTGGCTTGTATTTCAAACTATGCTATAATTAGGTTTGAATCTTTGTTTGTTTCAGGTGAAAAACCATTCAAGTGTGCTTACTGCGACTACGCTGCGGCCCAGAAGACTTCACTGAAGTATCACCTGGATCGCCGCCACAAGGACAAACCCTTAGTGGACATCCCCAGCAAACCCACGCCCTCTCCTAACGATAAAAAACATGGGAGTGAGGAAAGTCCCGCGCCAAATAGATCCAAACTCTGGGTTCCCGCAGCCAGATCGTGCACCAACAGAACGCCAGAGGACAGATTTGAAAGCATAAGCAGCAAGATCGGCAAACCCCTCGCCCAGATTAATGCAGAGTATGAGGAGTTGACCGCTAAGTCTGCTTACTCCCCGACGGACAGTGCGCTCATAAAGTGTCCCGTACCCGTGAACCTGAAGATGGAAATGGAGGAGATACTATACGAAAACTGCGAGGAGGCCCCGTTAAATCTGTCCTTAAAAGTGTCTCTCTCCATCCCCGCCGGCCCCAAAAATGCATCGATAACAATCTCCTGCTCGTTGTGTGCGTATAAAACCATGTACCCCGAGGTTCTGATCATGCACAAGAAGCTCACCCATAGAGACAAGTCAGGCGGCGCGAAAAAGAACGGTTGTCTGAGAGTAAAACGTTTGACAGGCTGCCCCCCTGCGCTCGAAGGGAAAGACGTCATCCCTCTTCCGATGATCGACCGGCGCCACCCTCGTCGAACCCAATCCCCTCCCCCTCAACCTCCGAAACCACCTGAAAAGACCCCCGAACCCCCAAAGCTCTCTCCTATCCGTGCACCCGTGCAGGAGGCTGTCCAGGAGACTCAGCGCAGCATCGACGCACATCAGGAATATTCCAGGTACACGGAGGTCATGATGAAACCAAACGCAGGCAGCAAGTTCACCATGGAGCGCCCGGCCCCCCCGGAGAGGGTGGGCATCGGGGGGAGGAGTTACCCGGTGAGGAGCGGAGTCATCTGGCACTCGGATGCTGCCCGGCTCTGCCTCTCCAGCCGGTTCGGAAACCTCCCTCAAATGGATTTTGGCGAACCTTCGGGCAAGAGATTAAAATACGGCGGGGTCCCTACAGGCAGGGAGGTGGACCCCGGGGACATGCTGGGCTTCAGAGGAGCAACAGGGAACAGGATGCTCATCTCGGGGAGGAAGAGCACGCCGCAAATGCCGGGTCCATCCACAGCCTCCGAGAGCTCTCTGAAGACGTCCGCAGCTCTAGGAGGGAGTCTGGACGCTGAGTGGGGCATGATGAACCTCCTGCGCTCCTACTCCCCCAACGAGCTGGCCTCCCTCTACCACAGCACCGCAGGGAACCCCGGGCAACTGGCCAACCCCAGAGCAGGTATGTTTCAGAAGTCTTTAAGTGTCCTGCACCGGGTAAATATACGGTATTACAACAGCAAGAGTATAGTGCAGATACATTCAAAAGAGAACACTTTCATATTATATAAAAAAGAAGGCACACGTTTTTATTAATTAAAACACAATAAGTGAAAAAGACAAATAACCGACTACTAAGTAGCAGTGTATATAAAAAGACTATGAAAAATATAGAAGTTGCTCGTCCTGTTTACAGATTGAAAATGAAGTTGAAAGAAGAAAAAAAGGGTTAATTGCACGAGGGTATAAAGTTTGATGTTTACATGTATTATGTGTGCTGGATTTATTTGTATTTACTTGCACTATTGTATCTGTTTTCTTGTGTTGCACTGTTGGAGGAGCCTGGGACCTCAGATTTCCATCGACATAACGACACTGTACGAATGACAGTAAAAGCCTTGAAACCTTGGATCAAGAAAAGAAATGACTTTAATGTCTGCATGGCGGTTTGTAGAGTTAACATTTCATATTCCTCCTCAGGCGGCAGAACTGTGCTGTACCAACACTTACCCACAATGCCCAGCCTCCAGAGGAGAGATTCCTCGGGCCCTTTCCCCCACCAGCGCTACGGGACCACTGACAAAAGCACCTAAAGTGGCACCGAGGTAAAAAAGGTGGACAAATATTTTTTGAAGAATAAACAACTAGAGCTTTCTTTTTTTCTGATTTGCGAACCCTGACCAGAATCGTTTTCCTGGTACTGATATAAAAGTCATTGAACATATTGAAAATAAATTAGATTTGAGCCATGATTTCTTGGAGAAATTGTTCAAATTAGGATTTAAGAGAGATGGTTTGTGCTCATTAGGCTCTCCAAACGTAATATGATTTTCAGAAGAGGGACATTTGATGCATTGACATTTCATGGCTGAGGCTGTATATTTTCTTTTTGGATAAAAAGTGCAGATCATCTCTCTTTGAAGATCAACTGGTGTCCACGGTGATATTTGTTTCTATTCAAAACTGTTGCTTAATCCAAATTTGACCCACACTAAAGTTCAGATATCTGTAAGTGTCATAACAGTACACTTTGTGGGATGACATAAATATATCTGTAAGCTTTCAGTAGATACAAATATATAAAGTATGTAATGTACATTTTGTGTAGAATTGCTGCTCTGTTCACTTACTGTTTATGTACAGGCAGTATCGTGGTGTTTCCCTTCTCCAAGGCACTGAAGGGTGGGGATTCTCTGTTTAGTAACTCGATGGCTCACACACAGGCCAGAGTACCAGGTCCTGTGTGTGTGAGTGGTCTACCTCATGTTGTCACGCTGTTATTTTTGTAAAGCTGCTGGAGCCATCATGTCAGCTGAGCCTCTGCTCCTAGTTATCGATCAGAGACGGATGTTTTGGTTTGTAGTATAACTAGACAGACTTGTATAACTACATGTGTTTGTCAGGTGTATCTGTGTTTAGTAAGGCACCACAAAAAAAAGAATACAGAACCAGTACTGCTGAGGCCACCTCTGGCGCACCATTAACTGTAACACAGAACCGATTGTTTGGTTAATATTTGTCCTTTTGAAAACAGCTTTCATCTATAGTGGTGCCTCAAATCCTTACGCTGTAAAATATACCAAATCTCACCAGTTCTGTTATCAAATGGCGATGCTGTATTATTTTGGACATTACATGTTGTCACTGTTCAGGCAATGAAAGTGTTATTTAGTTTCAAGTTGCAGTCATTCCTGGATTGTGATCTGGTGGTAGATGCATCACTATAGTTTGGAGGAATATACAGATGGTTGATAAATGGTTAGATGAAATACACACTGTGAACATATCGTCTCAGGTTAACTCATTTACGAGCCGTTTAGACTTTTGTGTCATTTCGTATTTCTGCCACTTTGAAAGGCTTGGGTTAAGTTATTTCTTTTGTTGTGTTTGGAATTCACATTACATGTGTGCTTATGTAAAAAAGAAAATATTGTTTGAGATTTGTATGACACATTTCAATAATAAAGTGAGACGAAAAACTGTGTGTTCATCTTGGTTATTTTATTGATAGGCAATCTACTCTAATGTTGGTTGTAAATGGTCTCAAATGTGTATATTAGGCAAGTCAACAAAATATCAAAGCACACTTAGATTTAGGCAAAACTACAATGCACTGATTTGACTTGGCTATACATTTTTAGCCAAGTAAAATCCCCATATTGTGCCTTGGATTATTTTGACTACTAATATATATTTGAAAACAATATTCCTCCCATGCAAAGCCCTTTGCAAAATGTACAGATGTAGCGGCAGTTTGAGGCCTTCCATGCTTTCAATGTAACTTTGATTGGTAGGCTGCTTTCTGATGTGACTGACAGAATATAGGATGTGTACTCCTTTTACTTTCAATGATCCAGACTGACCACTAGAGAGCAGTATTTACAAAGTCTAGATTTGAGCCATGTCAGATTTCAAAGCCTTGCATGTTCAGTTTGAGCAGCATGTCGTACAGTCACTTACAAGTCTGTTTATTGTGGCCAGGTGAGAACAAATAATAACATAACTATATTCCAAATAAAGGAGTGTTTATTAACCTTGACACTAAGTACACCTTAAAATACAAACGTCTGTTTCAAAAGTACACTTTTCTACAAGGGACAAACAAAATGCTGCTCTCTTTGCTTTTAAATGAACATACCTACTACGCCTGTGTCCACTCCACACCTTAATTGATGTCACACAGGTGTTGCCAATCAGCTATCAAAGGCAACACCTGGTGAGCAGTGCTTTGTGATTCGGTGCACTTTTACTCTGAAAAATAAATGTTTCTGAGAGAAGTTTGTCTTCTTTAAAAGACACGAGCACACTTTTGTTGATTCTCCCCATATCTGCACACGGAGACGCCTGACAGGACCTATCACGCCGTGCATTCTGTAAACAACAAATTGCAAGGGACAATCTTCAGCACATTGAACACTTTAAACTTAGATTTTTTTCTATTCTTACCCCTCCTCCCTTTTTGAGTAGACCACATCTGTTTGCTGTCTGTTCCCCTGGGCCAGCACTGTGTAATCTATTGCATTAGCTCACATTAGTGCATATCGCCCATGGGCCTTGGTAATCACAAACGCAAAATGAGCATTTCACTTAGCATCACCCTCATATTCCCCCACACTATATGGCAAACTTAGTGCAGAGGCATGGCAGAGAACGCGAGTCGACAACAGCTTATGACATGCATCCTGTTACTCTGCATCCCCGTGTCCAGAGTGCTGCGAGCTCTTTCGTGTCAAAAGTGCCTTTTTAATAGGCAAAGATACAATTTGAATTTTCACTTTTTCTCTGTAATTTGGGTGCTTCAAGAAACATTAAGATTTGTGTATATCTGCCAGAAATATGGCCTGACCTTTACCTACCTCTTTATACCTTGCAGATGAATGGCACTGCAGGCCTCTCTTTCATTAAGCTGCATCACAGCTGGGCTTGTAAAAAAGAAATCACTATTTGACATAGTAATGCAGAAAAAATAGATTAACAAAACCTAGCATCTCTCAGCTTCTTCCTCTACAAGCAACAGATTTTATCCATTTACTAGATTTGTTTATTTATTTGCCCACTTCATTTTTGATTCCCCAATACCATGTCTTATTGCCAATTATGCATCTGGACAAGGACATGGAAAATACCCATGTTTCATGCAAATTCTCTTGGGATTTTTTCTCTCAAAATGCTTTGGCATAAAACACCTGAGGTCTTCACACAGCTCCTTATCACGTTTATTTCTCGTCACATTAGGTTTTGTGTGATAAGGATTCAAACAGCAGCCATTTCAACTCAATACACAAATGGCATTTTATGCTCGCATTGCCATCCATTCATCTGTGCAGTGTTTGGTTTTAGAAGAGGCTTTGTTAAGCAATTCCACCCCTTTTCTCCTCCTGTAGTATGACTATAAAATCTCTTACCTCCCTCCCTCCTTTTAAAAGTAAACTTTGTGTTATCCTCCGTCCCCTTAAGTGCTCTCTCCTCTTATTTTCACTGCTTTCATCTCTCATAATTGTTGCCTCCAGATTGTCAACTTGCATGAATTAGCAATTGGGCCAACAAAGCAGATACGGTCAATTGTTGAATATCCTGTCAGAATTTGAGGCAGAAAGTCTGCTCTGGCTGTGATTGCTCATCATCGTCACCCCATTCCTCTGAGGATGAGGAGCAATGTAATGGTTCCCACAAAAACAGCCTCTGGCCTGAGGAAAGGGATTTGGGTGTCTGGAGACAACAGGGGCCATATGGAGCGGGCTGAGATAGCAGGCACATGTACAGAATAATGGATGATGTGTCATGTTTCATGTTGCAGAGAAGCCATCAAGAGACTTGGTTTAGGGAAATCAAAGGGCTCACATACACCAAAAGCGACTGTTGGACCATTTAGCATTTTTTGTTTATTTTTATGTTAGGTGAGGGCTGAGCTTATTGAAGCCTGGAAGAATGTGTTGCTCTACTTTCAGTGCCTCTGGTCTGTTGAGGTTATTTGTGAGTAAATACAGCGATTGGTTATTATATAAGCTTATAATATGATGGCATAGCAAGCAGCTTAAATGACTTAAACAGCCGGTTTCTGAAAAAAGGGACAATAAATTGAAGAGAAAGTAAAAGGCTAAATATTTAAATAGATGCAAAATAACTGGATTAGTTCAAGATATGGGCCACTACAAATCTTTTTAAAGATATGCCTGTCTTCTACTCCAGACACAAACATCTCAACAACAAATGGATGAGTGTCGTAACATTTTGGATAAACATTCATGGTCCCCAGAGGATGAAGCTTACAGACGTTTGCGATTTCCCACATGTCCTGTACACCAACAGCAGACATATTCTGGTTTTAGAGAAAATGTTTAAACTACTATCTGATAGATTGACATGCCATTAGGCTCACACATGTATGGTCGCTTCAGGATGAGCTAAGGATCATTTTAACTCTCCTTAATTATCAACTGGGAAGTGCAAATTTGCCCAAAAAACGCTAACTTACTGACAGTCTCATCAACCTCAGCTGTGCTTTGTTTTAAATGTTAATAAACAAATGCTAGCATGCTAACTCATATATGATGGTAAGCACATTGTATACATCTTTCCTTATCATGGGGAGGCGTGTGGCACAGTGGATAGAGCCTTGGTGCGTCTAACAAGTAACATGTAATGTAATCAGCATGTTAGCATTGTCATTGTGATCATGTTAGCATGCTGATGTTAGCGTGTAGCTCACAGCATGCCTTAGTAAAGCCTCATGGAGCTGCTAGCATAGCTGTAGATTCCTGTTTTTGTATGTGAAATCCCATACTAGTGTAACGTCCGAGGTGTTAAGGCTTCAATGATACTTCTGTGTAACAAAAACTCAGGAACTTAGTACTTTTTGGAGCGTCCCACATAGCGCCTCCGTTTATTATTATCGAGTCTCACCACGCTCTCCTTCACCACACCAGGACAGACTGCGCATGCTCACAACACATGACCTCTCAACCCAATGCTTACATGCGTCCCCCCTTACTGAAAGAAATGTCCCCATTTCCACACACATGGTGAGAACACAACAAAACATAAAAAAAAATACACATCCACAGCCCAAATAAAACATGAACTTGGTATGACATAACCTATTCCCCTGTTGTTCACACTTGAAACATGAAAAAATAAATAAAAATTATGCAGCATAGAATACACAGGAGAAAAGAAGCACACAAACATGTAAACACCAGTCACTCAGCCCATAACAAAGTCCATAAAGCGGACAGGAGGCCGCGCTAACCTCCCAGCCCGGGACACCGTCGGTGCGGCTTGTTCAAGCTCAGGGAGATCACCAGCTCCAGAACCCGGCCCAAGATCACTGTCACTTTCCCCATCGGAAAACCTCAAGCGTCCAGAGCTCTGTGGGGAGACTGCATCTTGCAACGGAAGAGGCTGAGCAAGGTTTAAGAGAGACCTTGATGGTCCCTCCGAGGGAAAGGCTACCGGCAGGTTGTATCGCCGTAGCCTGTCATAATGGACTGTTTGGAGAGAGGCTTCATCCCCAAACGGGCTACTTAGTTGGTACGTGACCCCCACTTCATCACCCCTATCCATTCGCCTCTGCACCAGATAAGGCCCCTTCCAGTGGGGAGCCAGCTTACGGCGGCTCTCAGTGGGATCATTTAACCATACCAAATCCCCCGGCTTCATATGGGACGTGCCATAGTCATAGTATAACTTCTGTTTGCTGCTTGCAGCAAAATTGTTATCCCTTGTCTGATCAAACGCCGCGTCCAAGCGTCTGAGAAGGGAACCAGAAAAGTCTTCCCGGGGACCCTGCACCAGATCATCCCGCTTTGAATCCAGTAAAACATCCACAGGAGTCCTGGCCTCCCTGCGTGAGAAAATACGGCGTGAAGCCTGTGCTGGAATGTACACTGGTATTGTACGCAAACGCGACCTGTGACAGAAAAGAGTCCCACTCCCCCTCACATGATAGCAGAGATTTCGCCAACTGATCGATAAGTGTCCTATTAAACCTCTCTACCATGCCATCAGACTTCGGATTATAAGGCGTGGTGTGCGTCTTCTTCACACCTAACATTCCGCACAAATGCCTCACAACATCTGATTCGAACTGTCTGCCCATATCAGTGTGCAGAGTTTCCATTACCCCATGCTCCAAGATGTAGTTCTGGAAGAGACACTCCGCGACCGTGGGGGATTTTTAATCGGGGATGGCATACAGATTTACAAATGTTGTGAAATAGTCCTCAACAACCAACACATACCGGCAGTGGAGCACCATGCAAGTGTCCCAGGACCTCTGGAACTAAGAGAGCAGGAACAACAACCTGAGTAGACTGCCCTGCCTCAGGTAGCCAAACAACTCTACATAAAAGTCCCTCCACAAAAGCCAGCCGGGGAAACTCATGCCAAAGTCTCTTCACACCCCGACTAGCATCTTTTAACCTCCATTTAGGGGGCCTATGGCCATGCTCCAGCCAGGCCAAAACTTGTCCGATGTCCGCATCCTTTTGCTGGAGCTCCCTAATACCGGAGCCATCATGTGACAGAGTGAAGATTAGGGTCTGGTCCACTGAAGACCCTGAGTCAGGAGAAGGAGGGCGTGAAATCGGTCCCTGGGCTTGGGCCGTGGCAGGAGTCCCCACAGCACACACATCACTAGGACCACTGTCCCCAGCGCCAGGGAGAATTGTACTCAAGGGAGCGGATGTGGCATCGAGACTGCCTGAATTCTCCAAAGCTTCAGGGGTGTCAGGCCTGCGTGAAAGGGCATCTGCATTTGTGTGTTTGGCCCCACTCTTGTGCACAATCACCCAGTCGTATGGGTCCAGCTCCAGAGCCCAACGGCTACGACGCCCCGTCCTGTCATTGTCAACCTGAAGTCGTCGCAGACCCAACAAAGGTTGGTGATCTGTAATAATTGTGAAGGGGAGAAGACCCAAGTAATGCCTGAAATTACGCACTGCCCACACTACTGCCCACAGCTCCCTGTCGTAGGTAGACCAACACCGTTCAGCTGCTGTGAGGGAGCGACTAGCGTAGGCCACCACTCTCTCCAGGCCATCCACTTCTTGGGACAGCACAGCCCCCACAGCAATCTGCGAAGCATCTGTACACAGCACGAAACTCTTGGTGAAGTCCGGGTGACACATGATAGGTTCGGCACAAAGACCATCCCGCAAAAACTCAAATGCCTCCTGGCAATCCGCCGTCCACTGAAAAGGGACATCCTGTCCCGCCAGATGGTTGAGGGGGGCAGCACGCCGGGCAAAACTCCTCACAAACCTCCTATAATAAGAGCAGAGACCCAGAAAAGCACGCACCTCGGTAGCGGACCGTGGAACTGGCCAATTCTTCACCTTATCTGTGTTACGGGGGTCAGGACGAAGCCCCCCGGCGGAGATGACGTGACCAGGGAATACCACGTGATCACGGGCAAGATGGCACTTCCTGGCGTTCAATCTAAGCCCAGCTGCCCCAATCCGAATGAAGACCTCCTCCAAAGCAGATATGTGGGCCTCAAACGAACTACTGTAAATCAGTATATCGTCAAGATACACCATGCAGATGTGCCATGGCAGCCCCCTTAACACCAGCTCCATAACCCTCTGGAAGGTAGCGGGGGCATTGGTCAGACCCATAGGCATGGATTTGAACTGGTATAGACCCTGGCCAGTGGTGAATGCTGTCTTTTCCAATGCGTCCAATGTGTCATCCACCCGTGGCAGTGGATGAGAATCCTTTATTGTCACAGAGTTGAGTCCCCTGTAATCCACGCAGAATCGCCATGTGTTGTTCTTTTTCCTGACGAGGACCACTGGGGCGGACCACGGGCTACAACTCTCTTCAATTATGTCGTCCTCCAACAGGCACTGAACCTGTCTGCCTATCTCCTTCCGTTTTTCTGGCGAAGTACGGTAGGCCCGACGCTTGACCGGGGAATGATCACCTGTCTGTATGCGGTGTTTGATCAGACCGGTGTTTCCTGTTCTGCCCTTCCCAGAGCCGAACACCCCTTGGTGTTTCCCCATCAAGGCCTGCAGCTACAGTCTCTGTTCAGCAGACAACGGGAAGCCAGCCACATCCGTCAGAGGGGTAGCCCCCTGCTGAGAGGGGAAAACCTCAGAGGGGGTGAGTAGCTCACAGTCCTTAACATGGTGGAACAAACCTAAATGGGAGCCGGGGTGCAGCTTTAACTCCTTCTCTGTCGGGTTGAGCAGCCTGGCCACAGTGCATCCATTCTTCACAGGTGCAACTGTACGTGCAATCACAAGTCCCACGTTATCACGCACCTCAGGCTCCAGGTAGCCTAAGAAAGAGTCAATGGGCAGACCAGCAGTACGGGGAATATCCACATTAACTGGGACAATCATTTCACTGAAAGGGGGAATAATAGCATGAACTAGGGATGCTCCGATCGATCGGTCACCGATCGAGATCGGCCGATACTCACTCTCTATCGATCGATCGGTGCTCTCTAAACATGCCGATCGCGAGAGCCGATCGCATGACGTAAAATACATGACACTTTTCTCTGTGTGCGGCAAAACAAGCTCGCCAAAATGGCTTCACCAGTCTGGCATTATTTTAAGGTGTCCGAAAAAGACAGTAAAATAGCGGTATGCAACGTGTGTGTGAAGCAGAAATCCTGCAGCTCCGCCCGCCGGACCGGTAAGCGGAACGAAACACACAAGAGTTAGACCTAACACACTTAGCTATTTTATCTACCTCAGGAACAAGCTAAACTAGTTATTATAAATATATTTATTCTTCACTGTCGGGTCACTCATTACTGGATCAGTGAGCTGCATGAGATACTGACAGGCTGTCAGGAGAGAGAGAGGGGGGGGGAGGGAGAGGGAGAGAGGGAGAGAGGAAAAGAGAGCGCTTCCGCTCATTTCTCCCGTGTTATTCTCCAAAGTGAATGTAAACTTGAATAATGTACATCATTTGAATGTAATAATTAAGTTGATTGTTGTTTGTGGAAGCTCCAGTGAATGAGCCCCATTAACTGAGTTTAAACATCACTTTAAATGGAAGATTTAAAGTTATGTTTAAATCTTCCATTTAGGCCCCGCCCACTCGATCGGATCGGCCGATTCTGATTCCGGCGATCGGCCCCGAAATTGGCGATCGGAGCAGCCCTAGCATCAACAGACAGAGATGTTACAACATTCTGGTATGAAATCTGTGGCATGCATGAGAGGAATATCAACATCCCCCAGGTGAAGCAGACCACGACCAACATCCATAACAGCTCGAGCCTGCAACATGAAATCAAACCCCAGCAGAATAGCTTGTGTTGCCCCTCGCACTACATGTACAGCCTGCTCCCAATGTTTGCCCCCCAACTGTATGGCAAGAGTCACAGTACCCAGAGTGTCCAACAATTTACTGTGCGTGAAAAAGTGTACTGGGTATTTAGCACACGTTTACGTAAGTCCTCAGAAATAAGTGAAACATTGGACCCAGAGTCAATCAAAACAGTAACATCAACACCCTCAACAAGTCCTCTAACATAGGCTGTGGGCTTAGACTCACCCACAGAACAAGAGTCCAATGCACGAGCAGGCGCTTTCCCAGCAGAATAGTCCATTTTACCCTGTAGTGGTGAAACCGACATCTGGGTCTCGATGCCAGTCACTGGAAGTTTCCCTGCAGCCGTCCGTGCAAGGATGGAGAAGGTGACCGCCGAGAGGGAGACAAAACCCTCACTCCACGCCTTGGCTGACGTTCCCCAGCGCTGTGTTGTCCTTGCGGGACATCGCTGCTTAGTCGTCGCGGTGAGAGGTCCGCAGAGATGTCTCGGGTCCCCCGCTCACGTGGAGACCATTCCCTGGCACCAAAACCATCCTGCGGTCTGCGCTGAGGAGAACGGCCCCTGCTGCGGTTGTCCCTGTGGGAATCCCCGGTGGTAGATCTGCAACCAAACCCGCCACAGTCACAGTGGCAGGCACGCCGGTGCACCCTCTGACGATCCCAGGTCAAGGCGGAGCTCCCTCTGCCATTCTCAGCTCCATGGCTATGTGCTCTCAAGTCTTTCACCTCAGTCTGTAAGTTGTCCACCTTCAAGGTGAGGCATTCAACCACATTTATGAGCTTATCCGTGGTATTAGCATTACAGTCGAAAACACCAGCCGATGGTGAATTTAGCAATGCAACAACAGCAGGATGCTGAGGACAGTAGGGCAAACCAGGAGTGTTCAACCTCATTGCCTGCCTGGCCCGCTCACAACGCCCAGCAATTATCAACGCCTCCTCCATATCAGTCGCCCCCTGTTCATGGCATTTTGCTTGAAGTGCAGGATCAAGGCCAGCCAAAAAACGTCTGAATTTCTCACCATTTACTGCAGCGCGGTCATAATCGGGAAAAGCCTCAGCCACGAGTCTGGAAATGTACGCCGCATACACCTTCAAACACTCGTTCAACTGGCGGGGCCGTGCAGATACACACGTCTGGAAATAAAGCAGGAACTGTCTCTGGCCAAAAGCCTCCGCCAGCTTCTCCTTCACACGTTCGTAATCACACTGCACATCTGCCGGCAAGCTGTCCCACAGCAGGAAAGCTGCACCGTTCAGTCTGGTAGGTAGAATGTTCAGCAAGGTAGCTGCGTAGCTCGTGTCCCTAGCACCTCTCGTCTGAGCGCGAACAGCGGCTTCAAACTGTCTTATCCACGTAGCGAACTGCCTCTGGTCGTCGCCCCTAAACATCGGCGGCAGCTCCACTTTAATATCATTACTCACAGAACCAGTCCAAGAAGCAGTACATCCGTTATAATCGTCTTCCATATCACCGTCACTCTTCATTCCCCCGAACATGACGCTTCGGCGCTAGCACCGTTAGCACAGCTAGCCAGCAGAGCCGACCAGAAAGTCCAGTAATTGTCCACAGAAAAAAAAAATTCAAGAGCAGATAAAACACACTCCGATACCGCTGCCACCAATGTAACGTCCGAGGTGTTAAGGCTTCAATGATACTTCTGTGTAACAAAAACTCAGGAACTTAGTACTTTTTGGAGCGTCCCAGATAGCGGCTCCGTTTATTATTATCGAGTCACACCGGTCACACCACGCTCTCCTTCACCACACCAGGACAGACTGCGCATGCTCACAACACATGACCTCTCAACCCAGGCGCATTCACACCGCAGTACTTTTCCAACAAAGGTTCATGAGAACTTAGTTCATGTGAACTCTTTAGTTCTCATGAACTAAGTACAGATCGCGTTCACACCGGAATAAATCCCTGGGGGTGGATTAGGCAAATTAAGCCGCTGACGTCACTTCTTCTTCTTCTGCTTTGGGTTTACTGGCAGGCCGCAAACCACTTCACGGCATATACTGCCGCCCAAAGTCCCCGGCCGGAAGTCCCCGGAGTTGGGGACTGGCTTCAGTAGAAGCTGCTGGGACTCCCAGCAGCTTCTACTGAAGCCTTCCGAGTAAATCGCCAGAACGCCGACACCTCCTCATCTCCACCGCTCCCATGTTTTATTTTGTGTTGCCATAAGTTAGTCTCTCTGCGCTGGGCTAATGCTAATGCTAATAATGCTAATGCGAGGATAATAAAATGGCGGCTTCACAACACTTTTTGGGAGTTTTACGGGGCGTGGTTTGCAATCCGCCCAGCCAATCAGAAATATAGCTCTTTTCTCACGAAAGTCCCTGCTGGGTAAAAAGGTTCTCATGAACTAATTTGAGTACTGGCTCTTTTTGGTGTGAACGCGACAAAAGAGTTCTCATGAACTAAGTTCTCATGAACCTTTGTGGGAAAAGTACTGCGGTGTGAATGCGCCTAATGCTTACACTAGCATTACGCAAACTAACATACTGCTTATTAATTTGTTGCATATTACACACTCAATCTGGTTGATGTTAGCCTTTAGCTCGAAGGCTAGGCATTAGTAAAGCCTCCCAGAGCTGCTAGCATAGCTGTTGACTCTGGTTGTTTGTACAAAATCGCATAGGCCTACTAACATTATGTATAGGTTACTGACATACTACATATTAATGTACTGCATGTTACACACTGAATCTGTAATTGCTTACTGCCAACTACATTTATGACTAAATATGCTTTTACCATCTTTTTTGTGTTACAGGATTTTTAACCATGAATTTTGCTATTGAGCCACTATAAAATGAACATTTCTCATCATAAATGTAAATTGTTTCTTCGTCTCAATTCAATGTTTGATGATGTTTCATAACAAATTAAAAATAAACTTAAATCTCATACTCAATGCTTGCTAATTTAGTAGGCTATACACAACCCAGTCTCACGGCATTTCGTGTTATAGTCACGAAATTAATTTAATCTATTCGTGTTCAGTTCACCAACACGATTTTTGCACTTTTTTCGTGTCACACAGAACGATTTTAAAAGCAATGTATTTCTATTGGTATGTTTCGTGCCTGCACCACGTGTATTTTTTTCCGGCCGGGTCTTAGAATACCAGAAGCTGTGTGGTTCATAAAAACATGTTCTTACTCAATATCTTACCCTAAGCCTAACCCTTTTATTTTAAATTGTATAATGTCTGACTTTTTTTGCTGTCCGCGTGGAAAATAAATGGGGCTCAGAGCCTCAAAGTACTGACATCTGTATTTTTTTTTTTTTTTTTTTCTTCTAATTTGTTATTATTTGGTGCAGGCACGAAACATACTACCAATACAAATACATTGCTTTTAAAATCGTTCTGTCTGACACGAAAAAAAATGCGAAAATTGTGTTGGTGAACACGAATCAATAGATTAATTTTGTGACTATAACACGAAATGCCGTGAGACTGTTGCTATACAACAGGCCTTTTCTCTCCAAATCCACATACTCAGCATCTGGGACGCACTAGTATGTATAATATAAAACGTATGCAATTCTAACAGACCCAAAGTATATTTTCGTTCTCTTGAAATCCACTGCTGTTGTGAAGATAAAAACTGTCCAGAGCTCTTCTGCCAGAGGGGGCACTGTATATTTACCCCCCCCCCCCCCACCCTCCTATCTGCTCTACCTGCATGTGGAATAAGCCGAGCAGCACCTCACCTCTGTTTTTCTCCCAGTGTCAGAACTACACTTAAGTGCTGTTTCCGATACCCATGAGTAAGCCCCATAAAAGCTGCCCCATCGCCGCAGCGTTATTGTTTCTTGCGGATGATTGATTGATGGATGAGGGCTGACACTTCAATGAAGCCATTTTCACTGGCATCTCTATCCGATGATGTGCAGCGTATATTTTCCATCCACGCCTCATTGCTCGCCTGTGTCATTCCTGGAACTTCATTTACACCATGTTCCCTGAAGGACCTTTTTTAGCCCCATCTCCCTTTTTCTCTGCCTGGCTCCCCTTTTTATCTCCTCTTTTTTCCATGCCATAAAATAATGCTATTTCTTGTCGACTCTGGAGGGGCCCCGGAATCATTTGCAGGGAATGATAAAACCAAAGGCATGGCGGGGTTATTTACAGGAAGTGTAACACTGACAGGGTCCCACTGTTTGGCTTTTTTCACTGTCAGATGCCAAGTCCATGCTGAGACAGGGCAGGGCTATGATATACATTACAAACATACACACACACACACACACACAATCATTTACTCTTATCTACACGAGCCAAATAGGGGCTTCCAGCGCTGCAGATTCTACCAAGATGTTGTCCAAATCTACCCGAAAAACATGTTAAAGTATATTAGTTGGATGACAGTGTGATTGAGGTGCCTTCACTGAGACAATTGGCTGTTTTTGCTCATATGGGGAGCAGATGGTAAGCAGGCATCAGTGCGGCAGGCTTTCTGGGATGACAGCCATGAGATTCCCCCTCAGGTGCCATTGGAGCCCCTTTAGAAAGGGAGAGTGATTGGTGGGACATGGCACCTCCTAAGCAACTGTTTTTCCTGAGTTTCCGCCTCTTACTGTTCTAATCAACAAGCTACGGTGCAGAATACGTACAATGTCACCGAGGACATTATCTACTCCCTTTTCTGCAGCAATATGGAAAACAGTTTATTTATTTCCAACGATAGTGTGCTTTATAAGACATTTAAAACCATTAGATTGTCTATCAAAATGATTGCACAACAATCCATTACTTAGCATATATAAGCAGTATAAAACAATTAATACATGGGAGAGATCTTTAGTTTTTAAAAGTATATGGATTATGATGTCAGTATATTAATAGTTATTCATGTTTATAATGCGTAAACATACTTGTTGACTATTTATGTCCCTGAAAAGGTAGCTAAAGCAAACCATATATTTTCCATACATGAATAAACTGAGAACATCTATATATTGACTTAAAATTATTTATTTAACTTTATATTTTGTAATCAAACATTCAGAAACTGAGTATCAACCAGTTATTATTGCCTCATAAATTACATTATAGCACATAACAAATACATAATTACACATGTCTATGATCTAATGAGGGGAAGTTAATTTACCCTCTGGTCTAAACATGTTGTAACGAATACAAACGGTCTAGTTTTCAGATACTAACAGATCTGCCTGGAGGTTACATTCAGATGCTAATGTGATATATTTAACCACCACTTTTATGAGAAACTCATTTGGAGCATCTGCCTTTCAGCACCTTGAGATGGAAACACAGTGGACAGAGGGGGGGGGGGGGGGGGGGGGGGGGGAGAGGGAGAGAGAGAGGACATAATGCACAGTTGAACACATGATGCATTTACTGTGGTTGTGTGTCTGTGTGTGTCTGTGTGAGCTTGACCTTGGCTGCTACAGGACATTTTGGTTCATCAGGAAAGATGATTGTTTCCTTTAAAAGATATTAAGAGGACTGTGTCTAAAGGAAACTGACATGGCTCCCTGCATCCCTGATGGTTTCCACTCCGTTTCTTTTATAGTCACTCAGTCGGTATGGGAATAGTGTCCCACCACAGTATTTATACATTAGGCAAGGTCTCCGTCTCCAGAAACAAGAGAGGAGACGTGATTGGCCCCGGAGTATAATTTCTCCTGTGTCTACATTGGCGTGTCATCCTTTATCAATAATCACCTTGGAGGGAGAGCAGCTCTTGTTCCAGGGAGATTGACCTCTGTGGTGATGAGGGTACGTGGACGGTGGTCATCCGTTACCACAACCCGTAGTAGACCCTGTTTAATATCTGCAGATGGGGGGGGTTCTGGGATCAGCCCTCCTGTAGCTCATGCTGAGATCAGAGTGGGACCACATGCAGGATCTGTCACCACTACATGAAACCATTCACCATGTTAGACTCTGTTACTAACTGTATATCTGTAGACTTGGTATGTCTTAAATGTCCGGTTAGGATGTATTAGAACGAAATCTAAAATGAAAATTGTAAATAAGCAATCTGTATGTAAAAAACCACCTGTATGTAAATTGTAAATAAGCCATCTGTATGTCAAATATGTCTTATATGTCTTAAATGACATGATGAATTGGAAATGGGGGACCCTGATGTAAACAAGACGAAAGTCTTTCTCTGGTCTGCATCCCCTTAACAATTGTATGTTTTGAGCTGTACTGTACTGTACCCAATATACAAGCTGTTAATAAACTTTTCAATCAATCAATCAATCAATGTGCCTGGTAAAAAGAAAGAAGACAGACAGAAGTCAAGTTTACACCCAAAAGTACAATTGAGTTAATAGGGTTTTAAAACCTACATTCAACATTATTCACATTTTTCTAAATAAAGTATGTTAGTATGTACAATAAGGAATACGTACAAAACAAAGAACAGTTGATATAAAACGGTTGTCCTCACATTGTATTGCATCCCGACTCACACAAGCATGTCAGAATCAGAAACAGGTTTATTACCAGGTAGGTTGACACGTACGAGGTATTTGACTTGGTGTCGTGGTGCATATATACAAGTAAATAAAAAAACACAGATAGAGAACTATTATAAGAAAACTATAATAACATACAAAATACTAAAAAAGATAGTAAAATAAAATATAGCAGTATTTACAATGCAATGTACATACTACATACTGTCTTAGTTTTGAGTGTTAACATGCTAACATTTGTTAACTGGCCATAAACAATGTACACAATACGATACAAATGAAGGATGAACACGAAAGAATGAAAGAAAAATAAAACAGAAATGAATGCTTCTTCCCATCCACTATTATGCGATTTTATGCAATTTCTCAACCTGGAGGACTATTTTACCTTCACAGGTAAAAACCGGCAACACAATGACATCATTCAAAACCAAAATTCTAACCTTAAACTGTGAAAACAATGTCCACTTGAATGGAAATATAACATTTCTGTTTGTTTTATGTATAAATACGAGGAATAAGAACTGTGTGAACCAATACAAATACTTTTCCGTCGTGCTTTGTCTCATTTTGCTTTAACTGTATCACCTTTTTCAACTTTTTTAGCAATAGCTTGAGTCTATTAACATTTTCTGCATTTCACTGGCTTTGTTATGCACAAATCGAAAATGTGCACAAAGTGGTGGATGGAGATGCATTTATAGTCCCTTGCATAAAAAGTGGGTATGCTGTGACCTGTATTTTCTATTTAAATACATACCTTAAAGCCATTATCTGATTGCAGTACATTTACATGTATTCTATGTGGTGGTTTAATGCAGAAAAACAATGTACAACTGCAGGAGCAGCCAGATCTGTGCAGGGAGGAGCGAGGAAGTAACGCATCCATTGCACAAAGCAATAGCCCTCCTCTTCTAATGCAATGCGACACTGAATACTACACACAGAGAAACAAGTAACCTCAAATTGGGTTATTCTTCCTACCTGCCAGTAATCCAGTTGATAAGCACTATACATGTAGATTTCTGGGGAGCAGAGAAATCAGATTACCCTGAGCTGAACTGGGATTTTCAGTCTAAATTGGCTGTTGTTCCTCTGGTCTCTCATTCTATCTGGATGAATGAGGGGGAATAAATGATTTGACTTTGCACCAGATAAATTGTTTGTGCAGGAGCACACATAAAGAAAACACTTGGTTTATTTAGCATACAGAGATGCAGTACATATACATTTAATGCTAAACACAAGTTTAAAAATCTACAAATGGTTGGAGGATTCATGTAAAGTTGTCTCTGTGATATTTGGAAAGATAAAACTCATTTTGAGGCAACACTTCTGCAGTGTTTCTTCACCCATCACCCAAACACAGGTGGTACTACTTCTCAATGTATAACTGTTTAGTTTGGCAAAGGTGAAGCTTAGCATATACTGGAGGAAATGTAATAAACTGAAACTATTCAGACTTTCTGAAAAGCCAGTCTTGAATTAATTTAATAAACCAAACCAGGATAAATCTGTTTCATAAAGCCAACCCTAACCCAGAACTGATGAAATCAGACTCATTTTAGTCTGGTTAAACAAGATTTAGAGTCCACGTTTAGCAGCTATTTGAGGCTGCACTCGGCACGACAAAGCTTTTAGCTAAACTCTATTGTTAGCGTCGCAACATGCTAATGATGAAAACGCTAACAGGCTGGTGTTTAGCAGGTCTAATGTTTTACTATGTTCAAGTTTAGCGTGTTAGCATGCTAACATTTGATAATCAGCACTAAACAATGTTCAATTACCATAAGATATCAATTTAGGATAAATAAAAAGCTGGAGTTATGCTATAAACAAACAACATCCTGGTCACATGGCTGCGTGTCGCCATCACTAAGCTAAAGTCGGACTCGTGTCGGTGTGATGACGATAAGTAGTTCATGTAGTCACTTATTTGCATCTGCCTTTTTTATGACACATGGAAGCTTCGGTTATTCACATGTTTGTGTTCACTTCAGACCTTATTTCAGGCTTGTAACCACAAACACGTTTAAAATACCATTGACTTCGAGACAATGGAACCGGAAGTGGTCACATGCTACGTTTTTTCTGGGTGTTAAGACTCATTACTGCACCACTCTATAGCAACAGACTATAACCTACACTTAAATAAGTAAACCTGGCTTAACTTGTAATCTTGCTTTATGATGAAGACCATCGTTCATATTTATTTCCAATTATCAAAGACCACAGACACACAAAGAGATGTACACATGCAGAGTCTGCAATCCCTTTGTTTGAGGCAAGATGCATCCAAAACATAATAGCTCGAATGAATATAGATTACATTCTAACATGTACCTTTTGTCAGTGATGATACATTTGACTCTCAGTGGAAAAGTTTAGCCGGAACACATTAGTATTCGAGCATTTATGTGGCTCCTACATCAGTGCATGTGTGACATGCATGTAACACCTCAGCATGATTTATGCCCTAAACTGCAGTTTCTCTGCATGGAAAATAGCTGGAGTTTCAGCCTCTCCTCTGCTGTTTTTATATTGTCTAACATGACACATGAATCCCCGGTGGCTGTGGAAATCAGACAACCCAGGTGCAACACTAATATCCTCCCAGTATCCAAACATTTCCTTTAAAAGTAACTGGCACACTGGGGCCCATAAATTAAAGCTGAACGCTGCTCAAGATGTCTGGCTTCCAATAAGACCGTACCCAGAGCAATAAACTTTGACATTGCTGCTTGAAAAATGCCTGCCCTTTTTCATTGTCAAGTGTTACAAATTGATGAAATGAGTTCATCGATGTTCCCTGGTCATTATCTCTCCAGTGGCACTTTGTTTTACAGACAGTGGGAAAAGGGACAGTGCAGATTAGAGGCCCAGGCACAGTTTATCAAACAAAATCTAATATCATCCATAAGAGAGGAATCTGGAAATCAATACTTCATTACTAAATTGTTAGTGGGGATGAAGAGTAATTGTGTGAGTTCAGAGATGTGTCTCGGCGGCCGGGGCATAGGAAGTTCAATGTCACCCGGGAAGTGATAAGTAAAGGCACTGATGGGAAGAAACATTTCGGTAATGGGGGGTGCTGGAGGAGGGCAGTGTCCTGAGCACAGAACAGACAATAGACACTGGTTTGCCATTGATTGGCTCAGCTATAAAGATGGAGAGGTTTAAAGAGCCAGAGAAATGGAGGAGAGGGGAAAAAGAGTCCACCTTCTGAATTTACCCTTGTCTTGTCACCAGTTTCTTGCCCATTGCGGAAAGTCTTTTTCTGTGGTCACTCCGATCAATCGTGCACTACATTTGCATCCTGACAGAAATAAGTGCAATGCTAGAACAGTCCCTCTGCGAAAAACTGGAAGACCGCTTGATGACACGGCCATTACCGCCGGTTTGTCCTTCAAATGGCTTTGTGTTAATGAACGCTAATAAATAACATTGATGATTAATCCTAGTCGTCGCTGCGTGTTCTGTAATGTTTACAGTTACTGTACAGCGGGCGTTCTGTGAGGTGTTTGATCTCAGCTCAGCCCTGCAGCTCTGCTTTTGTTCCCGCTGTGTGTGAGGTCACATCAGAGCAATGAGCACATCACCTCCATGCAGCCCGGCGCAGCCTCATCCCTCTAAAAGCTCGTGTCTCTGGACTCCCTCTGACCTGTTCCCCTGCCTCGCCGTGTTCAGCCATGCAAATCAGAGTGCCTTCAGTTTGAACATTCATAAGCCCAACCTGCAGCCTGTGTTCGGAGCCGGTGGGAGCTCAGAGGCCAGCGAGACGGAGAACGGGTGACTTTTGGGGTTTCTGGTGAAAACTAATGCATTGGTGGAGATGTTAGTTTCAAGGTTTCAAGGCTTTTATCATCATGTGTGCTTAGCTACAGTGTAGGTAACAGGCTCCTCTAACAGTGAACACAATAAAACAGATAAAATAGTGCAAGTAAATACAATAAAATATAATATAATAGAAACAGTGCAGAATAGTCTATATACAGAAATTGGAATATTGATATATGAGTTGCAAACAGATGAATGTTATGGATGTTCTTTCAAAAGTTCAGGTGTTTAACAGTCTGCACTAAACCAGATGGGGAATGTTCAAAATGTTACGTTTACTTAATTAACATGTGCATTTATTTGTTCATTTGCAGGGTTTGGAGGGTTACTTTAAAAATGTAATCTGTTACAAATACTAGTTATCTTTAAAACATTTTGTATCAATACTTAGTAGGCCTATATGTATCACAGCATAAAAGTAAGTAAACCTTTCATGACTTTTCGATTTACCTTAACATCAAATGCAATAATGTAATGTATAGAACAGAGGACATGAGGACACAACAGAGGATGTTTTAATTAACACTTGTTTAAAAGGACATAATTTTCAGGTTCATATTGTAACATGTTTAAATGCTTTAATGTTCAAAAAGGTCTTTATTTAAAAATGTTATCAGATGAAATACAGGATGTACAAAAATGTTACAAGTTAGCAAAGATTATTATTTACATCCATAGTCCTTTGGCAGGAAACAAAAACTGAAATATAATAAGTCACAATATACATGTACACATATACGACATACAAATAAAAAGGACAAACTAATTTAACTTCATTCTTTTAGCGCCATTTTGGAGATTGTCTTCCCTTTGTTCTTTGATAAAGTGGGATTTTAAATAGAACCAATTAAGCCTGGAACAAATGATTATTATGTTTAATTAATCTGTCGGTTATTTTTCCACTGAATTGACTCATTTCTTTGTCTATAAAACGTCATAAAATAGTTATTATACCCATCAATACCCGCAGTAGCCCAGGGTGACATATTGAGATGGCTTGTTTTGTCCCATATTCTATTAACAATCATACAACATTCAGAAAGGCCCAAAGTATTCCCAATTTAGAAGCTGGAACCCGCAAATGTTTACATGACAAATGACTTAATCTACTTACTGATTATGAAAAGTGTTATTAAAGGATCAGTTTACACGTCATGGAGATTACTGCAGAGCCTGAGAAATCAACCCTGATGATGCTATAAGGGTATTTTAGGTTTGAGACCTTAAATAATTGACATAAACGACAGTAAATAGATTGAGAAAGATGAGGGCATTTAACAGGCAGAGAAACACTAATGAAAGAAGCAGTTGCGTTGTATTGTGAGAATTGATTCAGCGTGTTTGAAGTTTGACTCACACTGCAGAACATAAGTCAGGGTATCTCGCCCTTTGCTGAACCACTTTTTGGTATAGTCGCTCTCACAAGTCAACCAAAGAATAACACAAACAACACTTGCCCACATTTTGCTAATAATGATTTCAAATGATCAGATAATGAGTTAACCAATTATGTGTTTAAATGTCTCTTGATTTCAACAATCAAATCCATTTAGTTTATGGATATTATATGTGGATGACGAGAAGGAGACAGGTTGAAATTAAATAGGTTCTTTAAATTGCATTTTATATGTTTTTGCCCCATTTGGACTGCAAACACAACGCATCATATTGTAAGTTCAAATGGAGAATTTGTCAGCTAACAGTTGCTCATTTATAAGTCCAGCCGTCACAAAGCAACTTTAATCGTTTTTTAGGAATTGCCTTTCTGTCCGCCTGATGTTTGTCCACTAAAACACTAATTTGAGCTCTTTTTTGGTCTCTACCATCTCCTTATGGAAATATCAGGCTGTTTAGCAGGGTGTGAAGGACTACAACTCAATTAAAAGACACATATATTATATTTTCACACCTTTTATTAGAGGTATAAGTAAGCATCCACCACTGCAAATTCTACAGACGGATTGTTTTTCTAATTAATAAGAAACACCTTGCCTACACATCAAAAACTAGCCGTGGGACTGATATAACAAGCTGCTAGCATCCACATACTCTCATTTCTTAACATGTTTGAATGTTCAGCAAGTATACTGTTCCATTTAAAAGGAGCCTTTCCCCGTTGTTGACAGAGATAAACATTTTTTTATGGCGGTGCTTTGACGTCGGTGAAGTGAAGCTGACAGTCCAGTAACAGGGGCCGTTCGCTAATGATTTTTGAGCAGCCCCCAACTGAGTCCTAAATGTCTGCTATACCCATAAACAACTCTATACTGTCCAATTAGGCAGACAGAGATGTACTGGGCTGTCAGACAGATTTGCATGGCTAAGCACCTGAGATTCAGAGGATGATGAGGGGGATGGTTCACCGGCCAGGGAGGGATTGTGCACAATGGATGACTTTCATTACAGCGTTACCGCTTTACATACACACTCATCCAATTACTGCCTGGATTAATTGATCATCGTACTTTTTCTTTCCCGGCACCACTGTGTTTTTCTCCCTTCTGTACGAACTACACGACCCGCTGCTTTCATTCCTTCTGCTCTATAGCTCCTGTCCCAGGTTTACAGCCAGAGCTCTTCATAAAAAGTCTAAGGGGGGACATTTTGAGAAGGGGAGGGGTTGGGTTTGTTAGAGAAAACCATCGCTAGGCCACCACTGCGAGGACGGCCATTTGCAGGATCGCATACATTGGGAATAATTAGAATTTATGTGCGCTCGTCAATCCCGCCTCATCCTCTTCTCTGCTGTAGAGCCATCAGTGGTCAGAAGGGTTCACCGGAGCATGACTCATCCCTGAGTGCGTTTGATCAGAATGAATTATGCCCCTTAGATTCATTATGGCACTTTATTTCTCCTCTCTGTCCTCCTCCCTTGTCCGTTCAGCCCCGGAGAATGAAATGTACAAGACAGGGTACATATTTTATTGTATGCACGCTGTCATGCACGCACAGTTAGGGATAAGAGGTAGGCAGTAGTGGTTTAGCCTAGATACCTGATATAATACACAGCACTAAACACTTTTCATAAGACAGAAATACAGCAGAGTGTTTGTGACTTCGGGGTATTCAGACCGTATGGCGCGGGAGAGATTTGTCGAAGCCATCTTGCAGATAATTTGGGCAAAAAAAACACAACTGGATAAGACTTTAAATGTGGCATCGGGAAAGCACTTTAATATGACAAAAATCTAATTGAACTCACGCTGTTTAGTGTACAGGACTATGACAAGTGCTAATGGGATCATTTAAGATCATTTAAAATACAAACGAGTCTTGGCTTTCTGTTCATTAATTACTGCTAATTATATGAACAGCTAGCTTTGCCAGGGCAGTGCATTTTGTCTTTGAGTTGTGAACATCAGGTCTGAACGGAAAGATGTCCCATTTCCCCCCTGGATGATAATGCATGGTGATAGGGAGACAGATAATATCACTCTGCTATAAACATGGCCTCTATCTTTTCTTATTTTATTTTGTAATATCATTTCTTGTTCTTTTTGAACTTGCAGTACTTTGTAACATTTGTGACCATTCCTTCCTTCCTGCAGCAGTCAGACTGTGTACACACACACACACACACACACACACACACACACACACACACACACACACACACACACACACACACACACACACACACACACACACACACACACACACACACTAGTAAATAACACCAATGTGCAATAATGTAAAAAAAACTAAAAGAAAGACTATGACACCGTTGTTGTGCAATTACACTTTATTTGCAATATGTACCAGTTAATATTATTATTACTACTGTCTGCTACTTCTTAGTCAGACCATGTATTACAAGTATCTGTAAGTAACTCTGTGCAATATATAATTGTTCTACCCTACACCTAATTTATGTCATAAACACTGCTGCTACTACTTATCTACCCGAAATGTGTACTTTTAATAATTTTCATTAAAGAAAATATGTTCATGCCTTTCAACTTATATATTTGTTGTCACCATTTATACTTTTGCTGTTACAATGTAAACTTCGACAAATAAAGGAATTCTGATTCAGATTTAAGAAGCAAACATAAACTGCTATCGATACATTTACACCAATTTCTGCCATCTTCTAAATCACACAGTGGTATTTCACGAGTATAAAACACCATTTACAGAGAGCAGATTGCATCAACTCATTTCTGCATTTTTAATTGTATTTTTCTTTTCCCTCCATGGCCACAAATCCCCTGCAGGGCAGGAGCCCGGATAAACAGAAAGGTTATAATCTCTGATGCAAGCAAGCTGCTGGATTCCAGACCACGTCGAGCCTCTCTGTGTTCGCCTGTTCAGCCTGGTTAATAATGTAGCTACCTACCCCCCTTCCTTTATGCATGCTAACATTACCTATCCACATTTGAAGAAAAAAAGGCGATATCTGAAATAATTACCACCTCGTCCAAGTGGTCAATCTTTTCTGAACTGTTCCTGTTCGGAGCTTCATCAGTAATCAAGGGTTAATTTCACACCTCAGTGGATTGCCTGCCTTAATCTCTATTCAGTGTAATTAAATCTGTCCAATAAAGTGAGCTCTTTTCCTCTTTGTTCTCTCTCATCTCCTAGTCCTTTTTTTTTAATTGTATTGTTTTACACCCATCACATCTCATCGTCTGAACTACAGGGCCATCCAGCCCCGCTTGACAGGCAGAATCCATCCCTAAAATTAAAACATTCCTGATGGAGATTGTAAGGGCGGGGGGGGGGGAGGAGAGGAAAAGGAAAGGGAAGGGAAGCTGACACATCCAGTGTCTATTTTACTTTCTCTTTTTTCTTATTCCAGCAGGAAGGAATGTGAAGATTTGACCTTGTCAATCAAACCTCTTGACAAGTTTAATCACGGCGTGCCCTCTGCAAAATCATGGCTAAATAGGAATGCAAATAATGGAGCGCGGGGCCTCTTATAAAATGGTAATCAAGAGGACTAATCAACTGACAGGTCCACGGATCTGGCTTGCACAAGGAGTCACTCCACATTTATTTTATTATAACACATTCTAGCAACATGGAAACAACAATTAGACATCCTTCTGTCCTATTCTTGTTTTTAATTTGCATGTAACACTTTATTTATGACTGTTCTCATTATTTTTATTGCAGCGTATGAGACAAAAGGTTATATTTAAGCCGTGTAAAAGGTATTTTTCTTTTCAAGCTAGACCAGCCAGCGATTTCTGAACGATGTAAATGAGGCTTGCCAATCCACTCTCCTGTGATCTGCCACAAAAGTCAAGGGCTCCATGAAGACTTTGAAATGTTGATTCGGCTGAGTGTGGTGCCTTACCTTTGCACCTTTAAAAAATGCAACTGATCTAACTTTTATGTGCGTTTGAAAGTAGTGAAGGTTGCCTCTCTCTCCCCAATTGTCAAAGATGTCAGAGCTAAATATGAAATGCTGTCTTGGCACGACGGCATCAAAAGTCAGGGCTTTTATTTATTTATTCTTAAAGTCCATGAGATCAGAAAGACAAATCCCAATACTCTTCTATTGAGTTTAATCCATCACATCTAAGAATCAAAGTAATCATTTAAAATGCTATTTGCACACAGTTGCATTGAGATCCAAATCCAGAGTTTGTGAAATACTGCTTTGTGTTTCTGAATGTATAATTTCATTTATTTAGAGAAGCGTACTTAAAGAAGGGGTAAATTGGATTTGCCTCGCCATAATTATACATGATTTTAGATGGTTTGGTTTGTCACTGGGAATAAAAGGGGGTTATATGGCACGTCAGCTGGATCTAACATTTTAAAGACTTACACTTCTCTCCGCTCGCTAATGACGGTTTACAGGCCAATTCTCTGGGGGCAGTCTGAGTGCTTCCAAGATATCACATCTTCACAGGCAATCCACATAACTTAGTCTGGCAATGCCAAAGGGAGGGTTTAAAGACAAGCCAAAAAAAAAAAAAAAAAAACCGTGAGTAAGAGATGTGTCAGAAAACAGCACCGTATATAAATCTGAGTAAACAAAACGTTACGAATTCAAATCCTATTTCACCTTCCAGTCCCTGCTTTTGGCTAGCCTTAAGTTCTCTAAATTACAACATTAAAACACTCATAGGGAAGCTTTACCCTAAATACTGAAAACACTGAATGTCAACAGATTCCACACAATTGTATTAGGTTAGTTAAACGCAATAATATTACGTTTAAAACAGAGGTTGCGCTAGACTTTTTCGCTGCCCGTCATTCTCAATTTCCATCAAAATCCATTATCCCGTCGGTCTGTACACCTCGCGGGAGCGCGCCACAGCGTAAAGCATAAACTCCCAGACATTTCATTGATTTGTACGGCAAAGTTAGGTCTGGAAACAATATCATTTCCTTTTTGGGGGGCATCCATAACACGGCATAACACCGGAGCCCTGCTGCGGCGAAACTTTGGCGCTGTTCTGAGTTTGTTCTAATCTGTCAAAATGACGGACTGCTTTCAGATTTTTCCGTCATAGACGGAATATATTCGGTTAACGCGAATATTCGGTTAACCTCTCACAAAAAAATGTGAAATAGCTACGTGGGTCCACAGGGCAACATATTCACAAATAACCCTCTCAAGACGTGACATGGATACACAGTGGCGTTTTTATATGTACAAAAGTGGTGGGGCACAAAAAACTTAGATGTCTATAAGCTTCTGCAGTGAGGTTCATGGCTGGTGAGGCTCTGGCACTGACTCTTCAGGTTTACAAATATTATATTTTGACCTAAATCAAAATATAATATTATTTTCAAAAGCTTTTTTTGTCTGATGCTTCAATTAATTTTAAACAGACAGTTCAACAGAAGGATACCCAAAAAATGTAATTTTATCATTTAAATATTGAATTGTTCTCTCTTAGTAAGATCCCATTTTCAATACAATTGCAGTCTTACCTTGACTTGAAGATGAAGTCCATTTGCCTATCCTTCTGGACAAAAATCTCTTACTTTTTTGTAAAAGTCCTCCTTATGTTCTTGTAGTTTCAAAAGTCTATCATAAATCTAATCAATAGATTTATGATTCGAA